>NC_133340.1:51809752-52049752 GCF_030506205.2 Paramisgurnus dabryanus | reverse complement strand
TCATAGACTAAAATAAATGTAGGAGCAGTCCAGACTGAAAATAACTTGCACTGACATATCTTAAAATACATCAGTGCCCTTTGTTTTGCATCAAAATGCACACAAGTAATATTTTAGTAAGGTATGTTAGTTAAAACTAGTTATATAATTAAAACTAAGGTGTACTCCTAGTTTAAATCATTCCCTGTCCCGGAAACCACCCCAGAGTGTTTACCATGTAGAATTTAGAATGTAAAAGTAACATAATTTAAATTCTCTGTTTTTGCTGAATCTGTGGCTGAATTGACAATACATTTCACCTTGAACTTACAATCCTATGCAACATGCATTTTATGATGACACATTGTGTTTTAATGTAAATGCAAAATATGTCTAATGTGATTTTTCTAATTATTGTATGATTTTTACACACAAACCTTACTTTACACTTACAAGTAAACATATTGTTTAATCTGAATTCATCTTGTATTAAGTATATACACTGTTACATTATAATATTTTAATCGTTAGTTCTTGTAATTCTAGCAAGTTAAATTAACTTTGTTTTGTTAATAATTAGTAAGACTTTATTTACATTTTTAAAATTAAAGAGCATATTTGTTTTGTTATTTCTCTTCTCTTTTGTTTCATTTCTTGATGAATTTGTAATAATACTATTCTATGATTTTAAGATTTTGTCATTACAATACATTGTATTGTTCTATAAAAAGTAAATTGAATTTAAATGAAAGTATAAGTGATTTTGCATTCCTTTATTTACAATTTCTTTATTAATATTAATTTAAAATAAGCACTGTAGAACAATCAGCAATAACTTTTAAGTTTTAAATATATTTATCTATATGCACCAGTAGGTGTCACTGTCACAAAACTGTCATGCATTCTAAGGTTAATCAATTTAATGTAATAATATAGCACTTTTTACAATTGTACATCATTTAAAAGTAGCTTTTTCTTGTAAAAAAAATCAAAGTAAAGAAAAAAGCTAAGAAAAAAAGTAAGGCAATTTTTAAATATACTTTATGATCCAGTATATGAATAAACATGGGAATGGAGTAATATTACATTATTTAAATAAGAAATAAATGTGAATTGCCCAAAGTACATTTTGAACATAATGTAAAATGGAAAGTATGGAGGTATTCAGTTTTGTTATTACAGTTTTTCTCAGTTGCTTTGGTACACTTCTCAGATCAGAATTAAAATTCTCAATTTAAATTCTCATTTAGTATTCACTAAGTAATAGAATGTAGTCAATAATACATTATAGAATTCCGCATCCCTGCAAAATTCACGAGGAAGTAATCAATTGTCACTGGGAATTCATCAATTTGGTAGCATGATAATAGACATCAAGTGGATCAATTGTAGTTTGAACATCATAGTAAAGTGGAATTGAACCTATTTGTCTTAGATGTCCTCTGTGAACCAAGGATAACACAGGGGAACAGATGCAAGATGTTATTAATATAGAGGCTACTTACATCTAATATTAAAGGCATACAGTCATACACTATAATAGATATGTCCATGCTCATTATGACAATGATTCACATCAATACACAAAGTTTATTTACTATACAGTAATGCATTCACTTTAAACAGCTTAAAAGTTGTAATTCTATAAACCAGGTTTTGTCATTTTATAATTAAAATGCAGCCATGTTTATTATTGTACATCTATTCCATAATAGACTATCATAATTTATTGATCAAAAAATATTTTCTGTCATTCTGAAAATTAAATAATTAATTAATACTTTAAAATAAATCCTAAATGGAACTGGTAGCCAGTGTAGAGACCTGAGGACTTGTGTGATATGTTCATATTTTCAGGTTCTGCTCAGAATTCTGGCAGCAGCGTTCTGAATGAGCTGGAGCTGTCTTATGGTCTTTTTGGGAAGGCCAGTGAGGAGGCCATTACAATAATCCACCCTGCTGGTGATGAAGAGGCACTATACGATCACTTATATGCTGCTACGTGTAAAAAAAACGAACAAAGGAAGAGGGTCGGCCTACTAGCCGTAATTGGTCCACGGATTCCTGGAATTTGTGAGCAGTTCGCGAGCCTGAGCATCCACAGCCTGGTCATGATGAGGGACAGACCGAGTTAACTTCACATCAGCAAGACTGAGCTAAGTGCCAGAAGTAGCAGGACACATGACATTATAATATAATATACACGATATAAAAATAAATAAAACTCACGTGAAATTAACATAATGTGCAACTACTGTTAGAGAAAGACGTGAGTGTGTGTGCGCGGGAGCGCGTGCGTGTGTGTGGGAGAGAGAGCGCGATTGAACAGTGAAAACGTAAAAACAATACATACTCTGTCATTTTGTTCATATGGGACATCATTCAAACTGCAAAATGTTTGCTTTATTTGTGGGCAATCGCAATAAAACAAAACATTGTGCTTTTGTCAAAGTGTAAACTCTTGTCAAACTGTAACCTACAACTGTCATTAGGGATGTCCTGATCAGGTTTTTTTGTCCTCGAGTCCGAGTCATTTGATTTTGAGTATCTGCCGATACCGAGTCCCGATCCGATACTTTTATAATACATAAAAAAAAGAATAAAGAAGAGCGAAAAAACAGAACCAGAATGTTCCTTATGTCATGCCGCACGCATTGCTGTTTCTGTGTGGAGTCAAAAGAGTCTAACTCTGTGCCAGTGCATAACTACAGATGTGTTAAAAAATAATGAGAATATATATAGGATATGTACAGGGGTTAAATTGAGATTTGTTTTGTGGGGATGCTCTGTTGGGAGGGAGGGTTCGAGGGGTAACATGTTTAATCCTGATGACAGCAAAGCCACTGGTGTGTTTAAATTACATTTTGGACCTCTGATAGGATTTTAGTTTCAGTTTTAAATCTGTGCCACATGTTGACCCAAACTTTAAAACTTGAACTTTAAATTATGCAAATCTATGAGTCTGACACCCTATATGCATTTGTTGCACATGTCATTATGCACAATTGATCAAACTTTGAAAAGATAGGCTACCCAAAAAGACTCAATTAACAAGAAAAACAACATACTGATTCAGCAATATATCTTATAAATTAGCCATAGAGATTCCCTAAGCTGGTCAGCAGTTAGTTATAAAATACCTATAGTTAGGTCATAATTAATCTGTATAATCAAAATACATTATTTTATTAAACTATACAATCAGTTGTATCCAGTTATCTAGTTAACATATTGTGATGAGATGAGTGACATGGCTATACACACTTTAATACTTTGTTTCTAGACTTCTATTAAGTTTTCTCGACGTGGGCACCATTCTTACCTATATCTCTCATCTCTACAGTATCCTGCGCGAATGCGCGTTCTTGAGGTTCTGAGTGTGACGCGGAGGTAAAATAATTATTACAATGTATTCCTAACAATTATTACAATGTATTCCTAATGACCAAAACAACTCTTCTGCATACTGACATGGTTTGAAATCTATAGGTATTTGATTCTTTGATTTTCTGATGTATTAAAATTCATATATGTAGAGCAGGGAAATAAGAAGCTTTTTTTCCTGGGGTGCATGCCCTGGAAAATACTTATATGGACCTCGGTATTTATAAAATCATGCAATGCGGCGTGTTTGTCTTTACAGTTATGAAATTTATTATTTTAAACACACATTTAACAAAGTATATATTGTAAGTGTAAATATTCATAAACTCAACACTTCGGAGGCGTTTTTCTAAAGAATAATGTTTAAACTTTATTGGTGGTGGTTGAGAATAATTCCTCTTTCCATATGTAACGCATTTTAGCGCAATATAAATGTATCATATTGTTATTCTTAATATATAAGAGTACTAATATATTTTTTTACAACATTTATAACATATATATATATATATATTGATATATATAAAGATGCTTAGTACAATAGCTTTGCTTCATATAAGTTTCTGTAATAAATTATTAAATCAATCACAAAACGTGTTGACAGTGGCAAATAAAATGCTTGTTAATTTAAACAAGGCAGAAAGGTGTATAAAACAGCTTTAATTAACAATATCTGAATTGGCTCTTTTGCACACTTCTAATTTTCTCATGTCATAATTTATAATTATTAATTAGATTGAATATAAATAAGTTTTGAAAAGTGTTGAATGCGAACGTGTAAGATAACTGGAAGGCGATGCGGCGTGTTTGTCTCTACAGCCACATGTTATAAAATTGATTCTTTTACACACACATTTCACAAAGTACATATTGTAAATATTCATAAACTCAACATTTCGGAGGTGTTTTTCGTCCGCAAAAGGCAGTTTCTCTGTTTGCGTCAATTATTTTGGTTTGACCAACTAAAAAAAACACATAAGTGACATTGAGACATTTTATTAAGTTACTTTAATAAATTATTTTAGTGATATTCTATTTTACAATAATCTTTTTTACAATTATGAATTACGTAGAAACACTGACTGCATATTCGCAAGAAAGATTTTATAAATATAAATATGTAAAAACGAAATAAAAAGATATCATATGCCAACTGTACAGCCCGCATGGGTTTAAACGCCTTTTTTCTTAAGAATAATTTGTAAACTTTATTGGTGGTGGTTGAGAAGAATTCCTCTTTCCATATGTAAAGCATTTTAGCGCAGCATAAATGTATCATATTGTTATTCTTAAAATATAAGAATACTACTATATTTTTTACAACATTTTTAACTTTAAAACATGTCTTTTTTATACCACATTAATCTCTTTAAAATATTGATACTTTTAGAAAAACTGACAATTATAAATATTATGAACAAACAATGAAACGGTGTCAAAATTCGACAACACAAATAATGAAGATATTCATTGTAAATAGAGTCGCGTTTATTAGGCTAACACTAAATTCTCTGTTGCACTTCCTATAAATTCGCATTGCACGTATCTTAATAGTTGTATGCGCTGTTATGCTGGCAAGAAGGGGTTGACATATCACTTTGCTGTTTTAATACAGTAGCAATGTAAAATATTCAGCAATGCCCTTATTAACTTCTGGAAACAACGGCAATGCAATGTTTTTATGTGCCACCTGGTGGATATTCTGTGAAGCGAAACACATTAAGGGAAAATGGAAAGTAGCCCCCCCCCCCGAAAGCACTTGCAGAATGCTGCGAGACTCTGCGAGACGAATTGGCGAATGCCGCGGGAGAAAACGCGCATTTTTAAAGGCCACATCTGTAGAGAGTAGATTCACATCCACCAGTGATTATAGTCCAAGCCATGAAATGAAGAATCCATGATGACTCATGATTTTAGATGTGTTGTTGCAGTAGTTTTAAGCAAAAATTGCTATTTTCTATCTCCAAGCCACTAGGTGGCGCTTTGACAAAATTGTGCATGCAACATCAGGTCATGATTGTGTTACATCTAGCTAGTTTTATGACTATACACTTTAGTTCATCAAAGAAATAGTTGTATGACAATAGGGCTTGCTTGATATGAAAGGTTTTGTCCAATTATAAGGCCAACTAGTGGTGAAGGCATACCAATTTTTTTGTGTGGCCTCAGACTCTGTTCGTACATCAGCGTATCAAATCTGGTGAAAAAATCTCTTTTTGTTGCGAAGTTATAACCATTTATGTGTAAAAACCACAAAATTCAAAGGTAATTTTTCGTTTTTTGCAATTTTCGGCCATTTCTGATAAAAATTTTAATATAACGCCAATAGAACTTTTTGTTTAGAAGGTAATGCAATGTTCTTCCTATGGTGCTTTCGAGTCGATCGGAATAACGCTCGCGAAGATATTTGCGTGTGTTTTTTAAGTGCTATTTTGCTGCGCAGGGTAACCGTATGACGAATCCTGGCATGTTTGGTATCGTTGGACTCGGCGACTACTCAGGACTCCAAAAAATCAAGTCCCGTGAAAATACTTTTATCGCAGTCAAAGTTATAGGCGTATAGAACATTCGTCTGGCCACTAGGTGGCACTGCAACGAAACTGTGCATGCACCCTCAATTCCTGACTGGCATCTCAAGTACCAAGTGTCGTGTCAAAAGGCCTAAGTTTGGCGAAGATACAGCCTAAACTCTGTTTTTTTGCGCTCTATGTAAAATTCGTTGACGCGCTATACGAGAACGGATTGGTTTATCGAAATTCTTTTAATAACTTTTTGCCTTGAGTGTCTCTAGATGCTGCATACCGATTTTCGTGGCAATCGGGTAAAAACTCTAGGACGAGTTCGCAAAAGTAGGTTTTACGAATAATTCAAAATGGCGGAAAAATTTTCATGACGGAAAATAACGTCATAGGGTCTAATCGAATCGTCTTGAGCCAAGGAATCAGAGGAAACAAGAATTTCGTTTCTAGGACTTACGGATCAGAAGTTATAAGCAAAAACGTAAGTGCAACTTTGGACTGTTGGTGGCGCTAGCGGGTTTGAGATAGAGACTCCAAAATTGCTATGGATATTATTTAGACTGTCCTCTGTCAGTGTGCCAAATTTCATAACTTTCCTACATACGGTTCTATGGGCTGCCATAGACCGCAATGGAACAGGAAGAAGAATAATAGTTAAGAAAAAGAAAAAGAAAACTAACGGATACAATAGGGGTCTTCGCCCATTCTGGGCTTGACCCCTAATAATAATAATAATAATAATAAAAAGAAAACTAACGGATACAATAGGGGTCTTCGCCCCTTCGGGGCTTGACCCCTAATAATTATTATAAAAAGAAAACTAACGGATACAATAGGGGTCTTCGCCCCTTCGGGGCTTGACCCCTAATAAATATAGCTGCAAGCAGCAATGCCGGGGTCAAGCCAAAAAGGGCACATAAGAAAGTAAAGTTGAATTCGGATGAGCAGTTTAAAGAACCTGGGAAAATCTCTTGATTTCAGACTAAATAATATAACAGTTATCAGCTAAAAAGCTGTGTTTTCATTCAGTGTCATCTCTCCCTCTCTTTCGTCGAGCATTGATAACTAGAACACTGACGTAAAAATGAGTGGTGCTTCTAGTGGCAATACTCAGCTCACAAAATGTTACAGTGGTGTTAATGAGTCAAAAGAGCCCACCCCCATGTCTCTGCGATGTTCTGATGCAGAGAAAAAGCTCTTGCAAAAACAGTTGATAACGTATTCTCATTGGTTGCTAGAGAGTAAATGGACATCCACTAGTGATTGTAGTCAAAGCCATGAAAGGAATAATCCATGATGACTCATGGTTTTAGATGTGTTGTTACAGTAGTTTTAGGCCAAAAAAATGCCATATTCTATCTCAAAACCAGTAGGTGGCGCAATGACAAAATTCGTGGATGCAACCTCAGGTCATAACTGTGTTACATCTAGCTAGTTTCATGACTATACACTTTAGTTTAGTGAAGAAACAGTTGTATGACCATAGGGTGGCTTGATTTCAAAGGTTTTATTCAATTATAAGGCCAACTAGTGGTGCAAGCATACAATTTTTTTTGTGTAGCCTCAGACTGTGGTCGTACATCAGCGTATCAAATATGGTGAAAAAATCTCTTTGCGTTACGAAGTTATAACCATTTATGTGTAAAAACAGAAAATTAAAAGGTAATTTTTCGTTTTTTGCAATTTTCGGCCATTTCTGATGAAAATTTTAATACAACGCAAATAGAACTTTTTGTTCAGAAGGTAATGCAAAATTCTTCCTATGATGTTTTCGAGTCGATCAGAATTACGCTCGCGGAGATATTCGCGCGTGTTTTTTAAGTGCTGTTTTGCTGCGCAGGGCTAACCGTAAGGCGAAATCTGGCATGTTTGGTAACGTTGGACTCGGCAACTATTCTGGACTTCAGCGAAACAAGTCCCGTGAAAAAACACAGATCAGAGCCAAAGTTATAAGCATGTACAACATTCGTATGACCACTAGGTGGTGCTGTGACGAAACTCTGCATGCCCCCTCAGATCCTCACTGGCATCACAACTACCAAGTGTGGCGTCAATAGACATAAGATTGGCGAAGATACACACTAAAACCTGTTTTTTGGGCTCTACGTAAAATTTGTTGACGCGCTATACGAAAACGGAATGGTTTATCAAAATTCTTTTAATAACTTTTTGCCCTGAGTGTCTCTTGATGCTACATACCATTTTTCGTGGCAATTGGGCAAAAGCTCTAGGACAAGTTCGCAAAAGTAGGTTTTATGAATAAATCAAAATGGCGGAAAATTTTTCATGACGGAAAATGACGTCATAGGGTCCAATCGAATCGTCTTGAGCCAAGGAATCAGAGGATACAAGAATTTAGTGTCTAGGACTTACGGGTCAGAAGTTATAAGCAAATACATAAGTGCAAATTTGGACTGTTGGTGGCGCTAGCGGGTTAGAGATACAGACTTCAAATTTTCTGTGGAGACTTTTTGGACAGTCCTCTATCAGTGTGCCAAATTTCACAACTTTCCTACGTACGGTTCTATAGGCTGCCATAGACCGCAATGGCGGAGGAAGAAAAAGAAAAAGAAATATAGCTGCAAGCAGCAATACCGGGGTCAAGCCGAAAAGGGCACAGAAGGATGTAAAGTTGCGTTTGGATAAGCAGACTGAACAACCTAGGTAAACCTAATGATTTCAGATGAAAAAATGCAAAAGTAATCAACAAATATAATCTATGTTCTTGTCTACTGCAACTGTCCTTCGGTTATTGACAATCATGGAACATTAGAGCACTGAAGGACATGTATGTGATAATTGCAGTGGGCAAACATGGGTCACAACATGTTACAACAAGTTAAAAGAGTCAAAAGAGACCATCCCCATGTCTCTGCGATGTTCTGATGCAGAGAAAAAGCTCTTGCAAAAACAGTTGATAACGTATTCTCATTGGTTGCTAGAGAGTAAATGGACATCCACTAGTGATTATAGTCAAAGCCATGAAAGGAATAATCCATGATGACTCATGGTTTTAGATGTGTTGTTGCAGTAGTTTTAGGCAAAAAATGCCATATTCTATCTCAAAACCAGTAGGTGGCGCAATGACAAAATTCGTGCATGCAACCTCAGGTCATAACTGTGTTACATCTAGCTTGTTTTATGACTATACACTTTAGTTTAGTGAAGAAACAGTTGTATGACCATAGGGTGGCTTGATTTCAAAGTTTTTATTCAATTATAAGGCCAACTAGTGGTGCAACCATACAATTTTTTTTGTATAGCCTCAGACTTTGATCGTACATCAGCGTATCAAATATGGTGAAAAAATCTCTTTGCGTTACGAAGTTATAACCATTTATGTGTAAAAACACAAAATTTAAAGATATTTTTTCGTTTTTTGCAATTTTCGGCCATTTCTGATGAAAATTTTAATATAGTGCCAATAGAACTTTTTGTTCAGAAGGTAATGCAATATTCTTCCTATGATGTTTTCGAGTCGATCAGAATTACGCTCGCGGAGATATTCGCGCATGTTTTTTAAGTGCTGTTTTGCTGCGCAGGGCTAACCGTAAGGCGAAATCTGGCATGTTTGGTATCGTTGGACTCGGCGACTATTCAGGACTCCTAAAAATCAAGTCCCGTCAAAATACGTTGATCGCAGCCAAAGTTATAGGTGTATAAAACATCTGTCTGGCCACTAGGTGGCGCAGCGACGAAACTGTGCATGCACACTTAGATCCTGACTGGCATCACAAGTACCAAGTGTCGTGTCAATAGGCCTAAGTTTGACGAAGATACAGCCTAAAATCAGTTTTTTTGCGCTCTATGTAAAATTTGTTGACGCGCTATACAACAACGGATTAATTTATCAAAATTCTTTTGATAACTTTTTGCCGTGAGGGTCTCTAGATGCTACATACCAATTTTTGCGGCAATCGGGTAAAAACTCTAGGACGAGTTCGCAAAAGTAGGTTTTACGAATAATTCAAAATGGCGGAAAAATTTTCATGACGGAAAATGACGTCATAGGGTCCAATCGAATCGTCTTGAGCCAAGGAATCAGAGGAAACGAGAATTTCGTTTCTAGGACTTACGGATCAAAAGTTATAAGCAAAAACATAAATGCAACTTTGGACTGTTGGTGGCGCTAGCGGGTTTGAGATAGAGACTCCAAATTTGCTGTGGATAATATTTGGACTGTCCTTTATCAGTGTGCAAAATTTCATAACTTTCCTACGTACGGTTCTATGGGCTGCCATAGACCGCAATGGCGGAAGAAGAAGAATAATAATAATAATAATAAATATAGCTGCAAGCAGCAATACCGGGGTCAAGCCGAAAAGGACCCAAAAGGATGTAAAATTGAGATTGGATAAGCAGACTGAAGAACCTAGTTAAACCAAGTTTAATTAGTGAAAAGAGCCCACCCCCGTGTCTCTACGGTGTTCCGATGCAGAGATATAGCTTTTGCAAAAACGGTTGATAAGGTATTCTCATTGGTTGCTAGGGAGTGAATTGGCAACCATCAGTGATTATAGTCAAAGCCATGAAAGGAATAATCCATGATGACTCATGGTTTTAGAAGTGTTGTTGCAGTAGTTTTAGGCAAAAAATGCGTTATTCTATCTCAAAACCAGTAGGTGGCGCAATGACAAAATTGTGCATGCAACCTCAGGTCATAACTGTGTTACATCTAGCTAGTTTTATGACTATACACTTTAGTTTAGTGAAGAAACAGTTGTATGACCATAGGGCTGGCTTGATATCAAAGGTTTTGTTCAATTATAGGGCCACCTAGTGGTGCAAGCATACAATTTTTTTTGTGTGGCCTCAAAATATGCTCATACATCAGGGTATCAAATATGGTAAAAAAATCTCTTTGCGTTACGAAGTTATAGCCATTTATGTGTAAAAACACAAAATGTAAAGGTAATTTTTCGTTTTTTGCAATTTTCAGCCATTTCTGATGAAAATTTTAATACAATGCCAATAGAACTTTTTGTTCAGAAGGTAATGCAATATTCTTCCTATGATGTTTTCGAGTCGATCAGAATTACGCTCGCGGAGATATTCGCGCGTGTTTTTTAAGTGCTATTTTGCCGCGCAGGGTTAACCGTAAGGCCAATTCTGGCATGTTTGGTATCGTTGGACTCGGCAACTATTCAGGACTCCAAGGAAACAAGTCCCATGAAAATACGTCGATCACAGCCAAAGTTATAGGTGTGTAAAACATTCGTCTTACCACTAGGTGGCGCTGCGACGAAACTGGGCATGCGCTCTCAGTTCCTGACTGGCATCACAAGTACCAAGTGTCGTTTCAATAGGCTTAAGTTTGGCGAAGATACAGCCTCAAATCCGTTTTTTTGCACTCTACGTAAAATTTGTTGACGCGGTTTACGCAAACAGATTGGCGAATCGACATGAATTCCATAACTTTTTGCCGTGAGGGTCTGTAGATGCTACATACCGATTTTCGTGGAAATCGGGCAAAAGCTCTAGGACGAGTTCGCAAAAGTAGGTTATACGAATAATTCAAAATGGCGGAAAAATTTTCATGACGGAAAATGACGTCATAGGGTCCAGTCGAATCGTCTTGAGCCAAGGAATCAGAGGAAACAAGAATTTCGTTTCTAGGACGTATGGGTCATAAGTTATAAACAAAAACGTAAGTGCAACTTTAGACTGTTGGTGGCGCTAGAGGATTGGAGTTAGAGACTCCAAATTTGCTGTGGGGACACATTGGACTGTCCTTTATCAGTGTGCCAAATTTCATAACTTTCCTACGTACGGTTCTATGGGCTGCCATAGACCGCAATGGCGGAAGAAGAAGAAGAAGAAGAATAATAATAACAAGCAGCAATCACCGGGGTCAAGCCAAAAAGGGCACAGCAGAAAGTAAAGTTGACTTCGGATAAGCAGTTTAAGAACCTAAGAAAATCTCTTGATTTCAGACAAAACAATATAACAGTTATCAGCAAAAAAGCTGTGTTCTCATTTAGTGAAATCTCTCCCTCTCTTTCGACGAGCATTGATAACTAGAACACTGACGTAAAACTGAGTGGTGCTTGCAGTGGCAATACTCAGCTCTCAAAATGTTACAGTGTTGTTAATGAGTCAAAAGAGCCCACCCCTGTGTCTCTACGATGTTCTGACGCAGAGTTATAGCTCTTGCAAAACGGTTGATAAGGTATTCTCATTGGTTGCTAGGGAGTGAATTGGCAACCACCAGTGATTATAGTCAAAGCCATGAAAGGAATAATCCATGATGACTCATGGTTTTAGATGTGCTGTTGCAGTAGATTTAGGCAAAAATAGCTATTTTCTATCTCCAAACCACTAGGGGGCGCTATGACAGAATCGTGAATGCAACCTCATGACTGCGTTACATCTAGCTAGTTTCATGACTATACACTTTAGTTCGGCAAAGAAATAGTTGTATGACCATAGGACTTGCTTGATATGAAATATTTTGTTCAATTATAGGGCCACCTAGTGGTTCAGGCATACCAATTTTTTTGTGTGGCCTCAGACTCTGCTCATACATCAGCGTATCAAATCTGGTGAAAAAATCTCTTTTCGTTGCGAAGTTATAACCATTTATGTGTAAAAACCACAAAATCTAAAGGTAATTTTTCGTTTTTTGCAATTTTCGGCCATTTCTGATGAAAATTTTAATATAACGCCAATAGAACTTTTTGTTCAGAAGGTAATGCAATGTTCTTCCTATGGTGTTTTCGAGTCGATCGGAATAACGCTCGCGGAGATATTCGTGCGTGTTTTTTAAGTGCTGTTTTGCTGCGCAGGGCTAACCGTAAGGCGAAATCTGAAATGTTTGGTATCGTTGGACTCGGCGACTACTCAGGACTCCTAAAAATCAAGTCCCGTCAAAATACGTTGATCGCAGCCAAAGTTATAGGTGTATAAATCATCTGTCTGGCCACTAGGTGGCGCTGCGACGAAACTGTGCATGCACACTCAGTTCATGACTGGCATCACAAATACCAAGTGTCGTGTCAATAGGCCTAAGTTTGACGAAGATACAGCCTAAAATCTGTTATTTTGCGCTATACGTAAAATTTGTTGACACGCTATACGACAACGGATTGGTTTATCAAAATTCTTTTAATAACTTTTTGCCGTGAGGGTCTATAGATGCTACATACCAATTTTCGCGGCAATCGGGTAAAAACTCTAGGACGAGTTCGCAAAAGTAGGTTTTACGAATAATTCAAAATGGCGGAAAAATTTTCATGACGGAAAATGACGTCATAGGGTCCAATCGAATCGTCTTGAGCCAAGGAATCAGAGGAAACAAGAATTTCGTTTCTAGGACTTACGGATCAAAAGTTATAAGCAAAAACATAAGTGCAACTTTGGACTGTTGGTGGCGCTAGCGGGTTTGAGATAGAGACTCCAAATTTGCTGTGGATAATATTTGGACTGTCCTTTATCAGTGTGCCAAATTTCATAACTTTCCTACGTACGGTTCTATGGGCTGCCATAGACCGCAATGGCGGAATAATAATAATAATAATAATAATAATAATAATAAATATAGCTGCAAGCAGCAATCACCGGGGTCAAGCCAAAAAGGGCACAGAAGGATGTAAAGTTGCGTTTGGATAAGCAGACTGAAGAACTTAGGTAAACCTAATGATTTCAGATGAAAAAATTCAAAGTAATCAACAAAAATAATCTATGTTCTTGTCTACTGCAACTGTCCTTCGGTTATTGACAATCATGGGACATTAGAGCACTGAAGGACATGTATGTGATGCTTACAGTGGGCAAACATGGGTCACAACATGTTACAACAAGTTAAAAGAGTCAAAAGAGACCATCCCCATGTCTCTGCGATGTTCTGATGCAGAGAAAAAACTCTTGCAAAAACAGTTGATAAGGTATTCTCATTGGTTGCTAGAGAGTAAATGGACATCCACTAGTGATTATAGTCAAAGCCATGAAAGGAATAATCCATGATGACTCATGGTTTTAGATGTGTTGTTGCAGTAGTTTTAGGCCAAAAAAATGCCATATTCTATCTCAAAACCAGTAGGTGGCGCAATTACAAAATTCGTGCATGCAACCTCAGGTCATAACTGTGTTACATCTTGCTAGTTTTATGACTATACACTTTAGTTTAGTGAAGAAACAGTTGTATGACCATAGGGTGGCTTGATTTCAAAGGTTTTATTCAATTATAAGGCCAACTAGTGGTGCAAGCATACAATTTTTTTTGTGTAGCCTCAGACTGTGGTCGTACATCAGCGTATCAAATATGGTGAAAAAATCTCTTTGCGTTACGAAGTTATAACCATTTATGTGTAAAAACACAAAATTTAAAGGTAATTTTTCGTTTTTTGCAATTTTCGGCCATTTCTGATGAAAATTTTAATACAACGCCAATAGAACTTTTTGTTCAGAAGGTAATGCAATATTCTTCCTATGATGTTTTCGAGTCGATCAGAATTACGCTCGCGGAGATATTCGCGCGTGTTTTTTAAGTGCTGTTTTGCTGCGCAGGGCTAACCATAAGGCGAAATCTGGCATGTTTGGTAAGGTTGGACTCGGCAACTATTCTGGACTTCAGCGAAACAAGTCCCGTGAAAAAACACAAATCAGAGCCAAAGTTATAAGCATGCACAACATTCGTATGACCACTAGGTGGTGCTGTGACGAAACTCTGCATGCCCCCTCAGATCCTCACTGGCATCACAACTACCAAGTGTGGCGTCAATAGACATAAGATTGGCGAAGATACACACTAAAACCTGTTTTTTGGGCTCTACGTAAAATTTGTTGACGCGCTATACGAAAACGGAATGGTTTATCAAAATTCTTTTAATAACTTTTTGCCCTGAGTGTCTCTAGATGCTACATACCATTTTTCGTGGCAATTGGGCAAAAGCTCTAGGACAAGTTCGCAAAAGTAGGTTTTATGAATAAATCAAAATGGCGGAAAATTTTTCATGACGGAAAATGACGTCATAGGGTCCAATCGAATCGTCTTGAGCCAAGGAATCAGAGGATACAAGAATTTAGTGTCTAGGACTTACGGGTCAGAAGTTATAAGCAAATACATAAGTGCAAATTTGGACTGTTGGTGGCGCTAGCGGGTTAGAGATACAGACTTCAAATTTGCTGTGGAGACTTTTTGGACAGTCCTCTATCAGTGTGCCAAATTTCATAACTTTCCTACGTACGGTTCTATAGGCTGCCATAGACCGCAATGGCGGAGGAAGAAAAAGAAAAAGAAAAAGAAAACTAACAGAAACAATAGGGGTCTTCGCCCATTCTGGGCTTGACCCCTAAATATAGCTGCAAGCAGCAATCACCGGGGTCAAGCCGAAAAGGGCACAGAAGGATGTAAAGTTGCGTTTGGATAAGCAGACTGAAGAACTTAGGTAAACCTAATGATTTCAGATGAAAAAATGCAAAGTAATCAACAAAAATAATCTATGTTCTTGTCTACTGCAACTGTCCTTCGGTTATTGACAATCATGGGACATTAGAGCACTGAAGGACATGTATGTGATGCTTACAGTGGGCGAACATGGGTCACAACATGTTACAACAAGTTAAAAGAGTCAAAAGAGACCATCCCCATGTCTCTGCGATGTTCTGATGCAGAGAAAAAACTCTTGCAAAAACAGTTGATAAGGTATTCTCATTGGTTGCTAGAGAGTAAATGGACATCCACTAGTGATTATAGTCAAAGCCATGAAAGGAATAATCCATGATGACTCATGGTTTTAGATGTGTTGTTGCAGTAGTTTTAGGCCAAAAAAATGCCATATTCTGTCTCAAAACCAGTAGGTGGCGCAATGACAAAATTCGTGCATGCAACCTCAGGTCATAACTGTGTTACATCTTGCTAGTTTTATGACTATACACTTTAGTTTAGTGAAGAAACAGTTGTATGACCATAGGGTGGCTTGATTTCAAAGGTTTTATTCAATTATAAGGCCAACTAGTGGTGCAAGCATACAATTTTTTTTGTGAAGCCTCAGACTGTGGTCGTACATCAGCGTATCAAATATGGTGAAAAAATCTCTTTGCGTTACGAAGTTATAACCATTTATGTGTAAAAACGGAAAATTTAAAGGTAATTTTTCGTTTTTTGCAATTTTCGGCCATTTCTGATGAAAATTTGAATACAACGCCAATAGAACTTTTTGTTCAGAAGGTAATGCAATATTCTTCCTATGATGTTTTCGAGTCGATCAGAATTACGCTCGTGGAGATATTCGCGCGTGTTTTTTAAGTGCTGTTTTGCTGCGCAGGGCTAACCGTAAGGCGAAATCTGGCATGTTTGGTAAGGTTGGACTCGGCAACTATTCTGGACTTCAGCGAAACAAGTCCCGTGAAAAAACACAGATCAGAGCCAAAGTTATAAGCATGCAAAACATTCGTATGACCACTAGGTGGTGCTGTGACGAAACTCTGCATGCCCCCTCAGATCCTCACTGGCATCACAACTACCAAGTGTGGCGTCAATAGACATAAGATTGGCGAAGATACACACTAAAACCTGTTTTTTGGGCTCTACGTAAAATTTGTTGACGCGCTATACGAAAACGGAATGGTTTATCAAAATTCTTTTAATAACTTTTTGCCCTGAGTGTCTCTAGATGCTACATACCATTTTTCGTGGCAATTGGGCAAAAGCTCTAGGACAAGTTCGCAAAAGTAGGTTTTATGAATAAATCAAAATGGCGGAAAATTTTTCATGACGGAAAATGACGTCATAGGGTCCAATCGAATCGTCTTGAGCCAAGGAATCAGAGGATACAAGAATTTAGTGTCTAGGACTTACGGGTCAGAAGTTATAGGCAAATACATAAGTGCAAATTTGGACTGTTGGTGGCGCTAGCGGGTTAGAGATACAGACTTCAAATTTGCTGTGGAGACTTTTTGGACAGTCCTCTATCAGTGTGCCAAATTTCATAACTTTCCTACGTACGGTTCTATAGGCTGCCATAGACCGCAATGGCGGAGGAAGAAAAAGAAAAAGAAAAAGAAAAAGAAAAAGAAAAAGAAAACTAACAGAAACAATAGGGGTCTTCGCCCATTCTGGGCTTGACCCCTAATAAGAAAACTAACAAATACAATAGGGGTCTTCGCCCCTTCGGGGCTTGACCCCTAAATATAGCTGCAAGCAGCAATCACCGGGGTCAAGCCAAAAAGGGCACATAAGAAAGTAAAGTTGAATTCGGATGAGCAATTTAAAGAACCTGGGAAAATCTCTTGATTTCAGACTAAATAATATAACAGTTATCAGCAAAAAAGCTGTGTTTTCATTCAGTGTCATCTCCCCCTCTCTTCTCGAGGACCATTGACAACTAGAACACTGAAGAAAATGTGAGTGGTGCTTGCAGTGGCAATTCTCAGCTCACAAAATGTTACAGTGGTGTTAATGATTCAAAAGAGACCACCCCCATGTCTCTACGATGTTCTGATGCAGAGATATAGCTCTTGTAAAAAGGATTGATAAGGTATCCTAATTGGTTGCTAAGGAGTTAATTGGCATGCACCAATGATCTCCAAGCCATGAAAGGAATAATACATGATGACCCAAGATTTTAGATGTACTGTTGGAGTAGTTTTAGGCAAAAATACCATATCTCTATCTCAAAACCACTAGGTGGCGCAATGACAGAATCGTGCATGCAACCTCGGGTCATATCTGCCTTACATCTAGCTAGTTTCATGACTATACCCTTTAGTTCAGCAAAGAAATAGTTGTATGACCATAGGGCTTGCTTGATATGAAAGATTTTGTTCAATTATAGGGCCACCTAGTGGTTCAGGCATACCAATTTTTTTGTGTGGCCTCAGACTCTGCTCATACATCAGCGTATCAAATCTGGTGAAGAAATCTCTTTTCGTTACGAAGTTATAACCATTTATGTGTAAAAAACACAAAATGTAAAGGTAATTTTTCGTTTTTTGCAATTTTCGGCCATTTCTGATGAAAATTTTAATATAATGCCAATAGAGTTTTTTGTTCAGAAGGTAATGCAATGTTCTTCCTATGGCATTTTCGAGTCGATCGGAATAACGCTCGCGGAGATATTCGCGCATGTTTTTTAAGTGCTATTTTGCCGCGCAGGGTTAACCGTAAGGCCAATTCTGGCATGTTTGGTATCGTTGGACTCGGCAACTACCCAGGACTCCTAAAAATCAAGTCCCGTCAAAATACGTTTATCACAGCCAAAGTTATAGACGTATAAAACATTTGTCTGGCCAGTAGGTGGCGCTGCGACGAAACTGTGCATGCACCCTCAGTTCCTGACTGGCATCTCAAGTACCAAGTGTCATGTCAATAGGCCTAAGTTTGACGAAGATACAGCCTAAAATCTGTTTTTTTGCGCTCTACGTAAAATTCGTTAAGGTGGTATTTGACAACGGATTGCTGTATCGAAAATCTTTTGATAACTTTTTGCCATGAGTGTCTCAAGATGATACACACCAATTTTCGTGGCAATCGGACAAAAGCTCTAGGACGAGTTCGCAAAAGTAGGTTTTACGAATAATTCAAAATGGCGGAAAAATTTTCATGACGGAAAATGACGTCATAGGGTCCAGTCGAATCGTCTTGAGCCAAGGAATCAGAGGAAACAAGAATTTCATTTCTAGGACGTACGGGTCAGAAGTTATAAACAAAAACGTAAGTGCAACTTTAGACTGTTGGTGGCGCTAGAGGGTTGGAGTTAGAGACTCCAAATTTGCTGTGGAGACACATTGGACTGTCCTTTATCAGTGTGCCAAATTTCATAACTTTCCTACGTACGGTTCTATGGGCTGCCATAGACCGCAATGGCGGAAGAAGAAGAAGAAGAAGAATAATAATAATAAATATAGCTGCAAGCAGCAATCACCGGGGTCAAGCCAAAAAGGGCACAGCAGAAAGTAAAGTTGACTTCGGATGAGCAGTTTAAAGTACCTAAGAAAATCTCTTGATTTCAAACAAAACAATATAACAGTTATCAGCAAAAAAGCTGTGTTCTCATTTAGTGAAATCTCTCCCTCTCTTTCGACGAGCATTGATAACTAGAACACTGACGTAAAAATGAGTGGTGCTTGCAGTGGCAATACTCAGCTCTCAAAATGTTACAGTGTTGTTAATGAGTCAAAAGAGCCAACCCCCGTTGTAGTGGCTATTTGTCCTTAAACTTAAACAAAACTAATAATAACAAACCTTTCAAATGCCACTAAGGCTGCGTCATGGGTAGGCTTTACGCATGGTTAGAGGTACAAAAATAAACTAATGTCCATAACCAAAGATGAGTTCGAGGAGGTTTATTTACACATATAAGCAAGCTCACAGACATTTCCTGCTGCCTCTCTCACGCTGTGGTAAAAAACCATATGCCCTCACAGCCTTTCCGGTTCCTCCCACCTTAACCCATTTATGCAAATTAACATAGCACCACGTGACCAAACTATAGACTATATATAGTAAATTGTAACTTAAGCCTAAAATAAACAAAGTGCAAAAAATAGCTCCAACAACCCAGCCCCTAATTGTGACGGTAAGTTACCCACAATTAACCTTAGCTGTTAACACAAAGGAGCTATTATTATAACCTAAACATCAAGCTTAAATCTTGCATCTTCAGATTCTCCATGCCTGCAAAAAAAACAAAATAGATAGAAAACAGATGAGAAAGAGAATGAGATGCATAGTCAATTGTTAGCCTCCAAGAGAAGACAGAGCTTGGTTATTGGTCTGTCCAGGATACTGGTCTTCGTTTGGACCTTCACAGAGCGAACCAGTCCTCTTGAGTCAGCTGTAGTACTTAGAACTCTACCCATCATCCACGAGCCTCTTGGAGCTGTAGCATCAGCGATTACAACAATATCTCCAGGAATGAAGTTTCTTTTTTGCCTCGTCCATTTTTGTCTTTCTTGCATTACAAGCAAATACTCTGATGTCCACCTTTTCCAGAAAAGCTCCGCAATGTACTGCACTTGCCTCCATCTTCTCTTAATATACAGGTCAGAATTTTCAAACAGACCTGGTGACAGAATGGGCTTGCCTTTCAGCAGAAGAATGTGATTTGGAGTGAGCGCTTCCAAGTCATTGGGATCCTCTGAGACCTTAGTTATTGGCCGGTCATTGAGTATTGCTTCTACCTCACAAAACAGTGTTTGCAGGCCTTCCTTGTCCAGCAGTTGATGTCCAACAACAGAGGTAAGTACACTGCGCACAGAGCGAATCAGACGTTCCCAAACGCCACCTTGGTGAGATGCAGCTGGGGTGTTAAAACTCCACATCACTCCTTCCTGCACCAAAGTCCTTTCAATTTTAGATTGATTTAAAGCAGCCAGGGCCTGCCTCAGCTCCTTCTGCGCACCAACAAAATTTGTGCCGTTATCTGACCTCATACTTGTTATAGGTCCTCTTCTGCAGACAAACCTTCGCACAGCATTGATGCAGGAGTCTGTGTCGAGGGAGTTCGCCACCTCCAGATGTATTGCACGGCTGCTTAGACAGGTAAATATCACTCCATATCGCTTCAGCACAGTTCTCCCTCTCCTCACATCCAGTGGTCCAAAATAGTCTACTCCTACATTTGTAAAGGGCGCGTTATCAGGCACAACTCGTTCCTCTGGTAAATCTGACATCTTTTGTTCTCCAAGTTTTCCTCTGTACCTTCTGCACACTGTACATTGTGAGAGAATCTTCCTGGCCGCAGAGTTGGCATTTATAATCCAATACTTTTGTCTCAATCTGTAAAGCATGTGATTGCGTCCAGCATGTCCAAGTTGATAATGGATGTAACGTAATATGAGCTGGGAAACATGCAGATCTTTTGACAGAATCACAGGATGTTTAACCTCCAACGGCAGGACAGATCTAGACAGGCGTCCACCAACTCTGAGGATGCCATCTTTAATGAAGGGGTCGAGGCGATAAAGAGGGCTGTCTTTGGAAACAATCTTTGGGTCGTGTTTTAGTGAGGAAATTTCAGTGCTGAATCTTTGGTTTTGTGCAAACCGAATTATTGCCCTTTCGGCTTCCTCCAAACGCTCTGGTGTCAAGCTGGATGTTCCAAGCGTGGCTTTGAATTTTTTAAGCTCCTTTTCCACATTTTCATTCTGCTTGACCACATATTCTTTCCTCTTTTGGCTCAAAAGTAAAAGTCTTTCTTTCAACGCCAACAACCAGGCCACTGATGTTTTAAGCTTTCTCCAGGATGAGAAATAGTGAATGAGCCGACTGAGGGGATTGTCACGGTTCGTTGCGACAGCATTCATTTTAAGTTCCCTTTTAACCTCTGGATCATCAGATGTGATGGAGGAGAAGTCCAAGTCGAGTTTTGGCCATTCGGTGGAAGACAAATGCAAAAAGTCTGGTCCCCTTAGCCATTTTCCTTTCCCAAATTCCTGAGCTCTTAGACCTCGAGATGCTTCATCTGCAGGATTATCTTTGGTGTTTACATACCTCCACTGATCTTTATCTGTGGCTTCTCTTATAGTGCTGACACGGTTAGCAACATATGTGTGAAAACGCTTTGTTTCATTGAAGATGTACTTGAGAACAGTAGTGCTATCAGTCCAAAAAACTGACCTTTGCAATGGCAACTGTAACTCCTTCAACAGCATGGAATTCACTCGAACTGCAAGCACAGCTGCAGCAAGCTCAAGGCGTGGGATGGTTAGTTGCTTTAAAGGAGCAACACGAGCCTTGCCTGTGATGAATGAAACATGCACACTGTCAGCACTCTCCAATCTCAAGTATGAAACAGTGCCATATCCTGATTGACTGGCATCTGAAAAATTATGCAATTCTGCTTTCACTTGTGTTCCAAAGTTCTTAGGTTTAATGCACCGTTCCACTTTAAATCCACTCATATGCTGAAGTTCAGAGAGCCACTCAGACCAATGTCTGGAGACGGCACTAGGGACTGGCTCATCCCATTTGAAGTTCATTCTACACAGCTCCTGTAACAGTAACTTAGCAGGGATTATGAAAGGAGACAAAAAACCCAGTGGATCATAAAGAGAGCTCACCACAGAAAGGATGCCTCTCCTGGTGTGTGGACGTTCCTGTACCGCCGTCCTGAAACTGAACGTGTCTCCTTGAACACACCATTGCATCCCAAGGGCTCTTTCCACAGGGAGTTGGTCCCTATCCAAATCCATGCTCTCCAAACCCACTGCCCTGATATTGATGGGAATAAGTGCAAACACATTTTGGCTATTTGTGACCCACTTTTGGAGATGGAAGCCACCTTTTTTACAGAGAGATGTTAATCCATGTATGAGCTTCACTGCATCTTCCTCTGTTGCAGTGGACTTGAGACAGTCATCCACATAGAAATTTGTTTTGACTGTGCTGAGGACGTCGGGTGAGTATCGCAATGCATTATCCTCAGCAGTTCTTCTCAGTGCATAGTTTGAGCAGCTTGGAGAGGATACAGCTCCAAACAAATGTACACACATCCTATATTCCTCTGGCTCCATTGCAACATCTCCATTGGGCCACCATAAAAAGCGCAAGAAGTTAACATGCTTGTGTGGGACCCGGACCTGATGGAACATGGCGTTGATATCAGCCATAATAGCAATGGGCTCTTCTCTAAACCGGAGGAGGACGCCAATAAGCGTGTTAGTGAAGTCTGGGCCCTGCAAGAGCTGGCTGTTTAATGATGTACCTTTGTAAGTACAGCCACAATCAAACACAACACGCAATTTACCTTTGGTTGGGTGATGTACACCATGGTGGGGAATGTACCACACCTTTCCTTGTTTTGGAGCGGGCTCATTTGTGGGAACCTTTTCTGCATATTCTTGCTCCAACATGTTGTTGACAAAATCAGTATATTGAGCCTTGAATGAAATATCTCTGTTAAATCTCCTCTTCAGGCTTTGGAGTCTTTGTAATGCAATGCAGCGATTATTTGGCAAAACAGGATCTTCAACTCTGAAAGGTAAATCAATACAATAATGTTCATTGTTAAGCACTGCTGTATCCTTCACAATTTTCATAAATTTAATGTCTTCTCTTGACATCTCAAGTTGTTCGTCATATGTTCTTTCAGCAAAGCCATGATTGTACTGCTGCATCAACATATTTTCCAAGTGCTCCACAGATATATGATTAGCAGTTACAACAGTGCATCCTGATTTGACGCCAGCACCTCCAGAGTCTCCAACACGAAGAGGCCCGTTTATGACCCAACCAACTCTGGTCTTCACTGCATACGGTCCACCACATTGGCTGTTTATTAGTTCCCATGGCTCCAAAACTTTGGGAGAGTCAGTTCCAATGAGCAAGTCCACATCTGCATCTACTTCATGTAGCTTAATGCTACTCAAATACGCCCACTTGGCAACATCATCCTGACATGGCACATTGACTTTGGATACAGGCATTTCTGTTTGTGTCAGAACAGATGGCAGCTCAATAAAATCCTCGGTATCAAAACCAGACACCTCCAGACCAGTTATCACAGTGGTATTAATGGTTTTAGTCTGTCCCATTGTCCTTAATAGTATGTTACAGTTTTTACCTGATATTCCCAGCCTTTCAGCCAGACTTGCAGTGCAGAAGGTACCAGAGCTCCCAGGGTCCAAGAAAGCGTAAGTATGCACAACTTTATTACTTTTCTGACTTTTCACCTGCACAGCCACAATGGAAAAAACAGCAGTATCCTCTTCACCAGCCCCAATATGACCACATGTCTGCTGCTGCTCAGGTACAATGCTCACAGTTTCTTTGCAGGATATCCTTGTAGTATCCTCCTTCTCCACATGCAGGACAGATGGGTGTTTCCTGTGACACACTTCACAATCCAAACGACTCCTACAGTCTTTGCTTGTGTGTCCATATTTCAAGCACCCAAAACACACACCTTTCTCCTTTAGAAAGTGAATCTTGTCCTGTTGGGTCTTTCTTTTAAACTGAAAACATTTTTCCAGAGTGTGATTAGTGAAATGGCAGAACAGACATTTGAGCTGATTACTATGGGCTGTTAAATTTTTCTTTTCTCTATGTTCATCCTTTATTACATTGATGCTGGTGGCAAAGGTACCACTTTTCCTTTTCTGCTTAACTTGAGTGGATAACTTTGTGTGGCTGGTGGGGAAAACATCATTAATATTTCCAAACAGCGGGTCTGAAACAATTTTGACTTGTTTTTCAATAAAATTTACAAAATCAACAAACATTGCTCTGCTTCCAGTTTGTTCCAGTATATCACATGCCACATTTCTCCACTTTTCCCTCAGTTTGTATGGAAGTTTCATTAGAATTGTCCTGAGGTTAGCTGGTATGTCCAACTCCTTCATGTACTTTATATGATGTACTACATTGGCGCAACCTCGGAGAAACAAAGCATATGACTGCAGAGCGTTAACATCCTCAGGTTTTATTGAGGGCCAATTATTGATTTTGTCCATATAAGCAGAAGAGATTGTGTGTTCACTGCCAAAATGTTCAATCAAAAGTGTTTTTGCTCTTTGGTAACCCAGATCAGAGGGCAGATGCTGACAACTTCTTACAATGTTTCTTGGTTGCCCCCTAGTGTATTGTTCTAGGAAGTACAGACAATCACTGACATTTTGAGTTTTATCCTCTATACAATTTTCAAAGGCTCTGAGAAAAGATTTAAAGTACAGGGGATCACCATCAAATACAGGTATATTTCTCATAGGCAGAGCAGAGGCTGTGTTTTGTTGGACCAACAAGGCAGTAATTTCATTTTGACGCTGCATGATGTTCAAAATGTCTGGAGAATTGGTAGATTGATTATTGTCGTGAGCATTTTGCAAAACCAGTGGTTGTGTACTTTGTCCTTGAGAAGCAGGAATAACATTAGGTATGGGTGGTTGCATCACAACATGTTTGGGTTTAGCACCAACAGGGACAGAATTTAATAAGCACCTAGGAGAAGGTTCAGAGTTTTCATTGGTGGGCACAAAATGGTCAGCAGTTGGATTTAGTTCATATTTTCCTGGAATTTCTGACCTTTCCAAGTAAGAGTTCATGCCATCTGATGTTGTAGATGCACATTTTGACACTTTAGAGCCACACTTTGAATTTATTTCCAGAACCTTCAATTTTGCGTTTGTCACCTTTAATTCTGCTTCCAAAGCAAGTTGTTCCTTTTCTCTCCTTAAACATTCCTGTTTCTTCTGTAAATCCTCTTGGTCCTTTTCCTGTTTCCTTCTTAATTCCTCTTGTTCAAGTCTTATTTGTTCCTCCTGCGCCTCCAAAATGTGCTTTTGTTTTAGAGCAGCCATACGCTCCTGTAATGCTGCTTTTTCTGCTTGTGCTAATATTTTTGCAGATGCACTAGAGGAAGTTCTTGACAGTTTAGAGCCAGCTTTTGAGCGCGCTGCAGAACCTTTATTGGAAACACTGTCCTCAGGCCTAATATCAGTTTGATTATCAGGCGGTTTTATTGGAAGTTCATATAAATGGCCTGTATTTGATAACCACCCTTTGACATCATCAATAAAGTTTGAAAACAGTTTTTCCTTTTGTTCAAAATATGTATTCTGTCTTTCCTTTTCATCCTGAGGTATGTTCAATGACACAAATGACAAATGATGTTGTTTTGCCTCATTAACACATGTTATCATTTGACCCAAAAGAGACTTGACTTCACCGATATTGTCTGCAGAATGCATCAATTCATCCATTTGATTCATGAACAATTTGGCTTGTCTGAATTTCTTCGATCTCTTTTCCTGACACGTTTGCATGAAAAACATCATTCCTTTAACAGTAAAACTTGTACATCTCTTTATCGCAAGCGCCGTGTCACTTGTGGCTTTGGATACAACGTCAGACATTTTTACTTTCTATTGACGTTGGCCACGTGCACACACAGTTATTTGCCAAGGTTAAATAAAGCACATACCTTGCGGAACTTTGTTTGTAGCGTTGTTGTCTTTGCGCACGGATCTGAATGCGTGCAGTGATTGTTGTTGCGCGCGTCCGTGCGCGTCACCTGTGAAGGCTTTGGGCCAGCCTTTGCGAATCCAAATGTAACAAACTTCAATCCTCCATTCCGTAAATGCAGCTCCAGCGCTCCAATAGCGTCACCGTTATCCAGTACGGTGTCCAATGAAGCTTTACACTGTAGGATGGGTCGTGGCTTGATGTTTGCGCTATATCCAGTCCGCACCTTCGCGACTCCTAGGCCCAGCGTTGTCTCGAGCATCCAGGTAAGTAATCCACTTTCAATGGGGTAATCCAGCAAACAACGAGTCCAATTTTCCAGGTAAACCAACGATATACATCTAGGGGCGGGTTTTTTACTTATGTAGTGGCTATTTGTCCTTAAACTTAAACAAAACTAATAATAACAAACCTTTCAAATGCCACTAAGGCTGCGTCATGGGTAGGCTTTACGCATGGTTAGAGGTACAAAAATAAACTAATGTCCATAACCAAAGATGAGTTCGAGGAGGTTTATTTACACATATAAGCAAGCTCACAGACATTTCCTGCTGCCTCTCTCACGCTGTGGTAAAAAACCATATGCCCTCACAGCCTTTCCGGTTCCTCCCACCTTAACCCATTTATGCAAATTAACATAGCACCACGTGACCAAACTATAGACTATATATAGTAAATTGTAACTTAAGCCTAAAATAAACAAAGTGCAAAAAATAGCTCCAACACCCGTGTCTCTACGATGTTCTGATGCAGAGTTATAGCTCTTGCAAAACGGTTGATAAGGTATTCTCATTGGTTGCTAGGGAGTGAATTGGCAACCACCAGTGATTATAGTCAAAGCCATGAAAGGAATAATCCATGATGACTCATGGTTTTAGATGTGCTGTTGCAGTAGATTTAGGCAAAAATAGCTATTTTCTATCTCCAAACCACTAGGGACCGCTATGACAGAATCGTGCATGCAACCTCAGGTCATGACTGCATTACATCTAGCTAGTTTCATGACTATACACTTTAGTTCGGCAAAGAAATAGTTGTATGACCATAGGGCTTGCTTGATATGAAATATTTTGTTTAATTATAGGGCCACCTAGTGGTTCAGGCATATCAATTTTTTTGTGTGGCCTCAGACTCTGCTCATACATCAGCGTATCAAATCTGGTGAAAAAATCTCTTTTCGTTGCGAAGTTATAACCATTTATGTGTAAAAACCACAAATTTTAAAGGTAATTTTTCGTTTTTTGCAATTTTCGGCCATTTCTGATGAAAATTTTAATATAACGCCAATAGAACTTTTTGTTCAGAAGGTAATGCAATGTTCTTCCTATGGTGTTTTCGAGTCGATCGGAATAACGCTCGCGGAGTTATTCGCGCATGTTTTTTAAGCGCTATTTTAATGCACAGGGCTAATCGTAAGGCGAAATCTGGCATGTTTGGTATCGTTGGACTCGGCGTCTACTCAGGACTCCTAAAAATCAAGTCCCGTAAAAATACGTTGATCGCAGCCAAAGTTATAGGTGTATAAAACATCTGTCTGGCCACTAGGTGGCGCTGCGACGAAACTGTGCATGCACACTCATTTCCTGACTGGCATCACAAGTACCAAGTGTCGTGTCAATAGGCCTAAGTTTGACGAAGATACAGCCTAAAATCAGTTTTTTTGTGCTCTACGTAACATTTGTTGACGCGCTATACGAAAACGGATTGGTTTATCAAAATTCTTTTAATAACTTTTTGCCGTGAGGGTCTCTAGATGCTACATACCAATTTTCGCGGCAATCGGGTAAAAACTCTAGGAAGAGTTCGCAAAAGTAGGTTTTACAAATAATTCAAAATGGCGGAATAATTTTCATGACGGAAAATGACGTCATAGGGTCTAATCGAATTGTCTTGAGCCAAGGAATCAGAGGAAACAAGAATTTTGTTTCTAGGACTTACGGATCAGAAGTTATAAGCAAAAACATAAGTGCAACTTTGGACTGTTGGTGGCGCTAGCGGGTTTGAGATAGAGACTCCAAATTTGCTGTGGGGACACATTGGACTGTCCTTTATCAGTGTGCCAAATTTCATAACTTTCCTACGTACGGTTCTATGGGCTGCCATAGACCGCAATGGCGGAAGAAGAAGAAGAAGAAGAAGCAGAATAATTATTATAATAATAATAATAATAAGAAAACTAACAAATACAATAGGGGTCTTCGCCCCTTCGGGGCTTGACCCCTAATAAGAAAACTAACAAATACAATAGGGGTCTTCGCCCCTTCGGGGCTTGACCCCTAAATATAGCTGCAAGCAGCAATCACCGGGGTCAAGCCGAAAAGGGCACAGAAGGATGTAAAGTTGCGTTTGGATAAGCAGACTGAAGAACTTAGGTAAACCTAATGATTTCAGATGAAAAAATGCAAAGTAATCAACAAAAATAATCTATGTTCTTGTCTACTGCAACTGTCCGTCGGTTATTGACAATCATGGGACATTAGAGCACTGAAGGACATGTATGTGATGCTTACAGTGGGCAAACATGGGTCACAACATGTTACAACAAGTTAAAAGAGTCAAAAGAGACCATCCCCATGTCTCTGCGATGTTCTGATGCAGAGAAAAAACTCTTGCAAAAACAGTTGATAAGGTATTCTCATTGGTTGCTAGAGAGTAAATGGACATCCACTAGTGATTATAGTCAAAGCCATGAAAGGAATAATCCATGATGACTCATGGTTTTAGATGTGCTGTTGCAGTAGATTTAGGCAAAAATAGCTATTTTCTATCTCCAAACCACTAGGGGGCGCTATGACAGAATCGTGCATGCAACCTCAGGTCATGACTGCGTTACATCTAGCTAGTTTCATGACTATACACTTTAGTTCGGCAAAGAAATAGTTGTATGACCATAGGGCTTGCTTGATATGAAATATTTTGTTCAATTATAGGGCCACCTAGTGGTTCAGGCATACCATTTTTTTTGTGTGGCTTCAGACTCTGCTCATACATCAGCGTATCAAATCTGGTGAAAAAATCTCTTTTCGTTGCGAAGTTATAACCATTTATGTGTAAAAACCACAAATTTTAAAGGTAATTTTTCGTTTTTTGCAATTTTCGGCCATTTCTGATGAAAATTTTAATATAACGCCAATAGAACTTTTTGTTCAGAAGGTAATGCAATGTTCTTCCTATGGTGTTTTCGAGTCGATCGGAATAACGCTGGCGGAGTTATTCGCACGTGTTTTTTAAGCGCTATTTTAATGCACAGGGCTAACCGTAAGACGAAATCTGGCATGTTTGATATCGTTGGACTCGGCGACTATTCAGGACTCTTAAAAATTAAGTCCCGTCAAAATACGTTGATCGCAGCCAAAGTTATAGGTGTATAAAACATCTGTCTGGCCACTAGGTGGCGCAGCGACGAAACTGTGCATGCACACTCAGTTCCTGACTGGCATCACAAGTACCAAGTGTCGTGTCAATAGGCCTAAGTTTGACGAAGATACAGCCTAAAATCTGTTTTTTTGCGCTCTACGTAAAATTTGTTGACGCGCTATACAACAACGGATTGATTTATCAAAATTCTTTTAATAACTTTTTGCCGAGAGGGTCTCTAGATGCTACATACCAATTTTTGCGGCAATCGGGTAAAAACTCTAGGACAAGTTCGCAAAAGTAGGTTTTACGAATAATTCAAAATGGCGGAAAAATTTTCATGACGGAAAATGACGTCATAGGGTCCAATCGAATCGTCTTGAGCCAAGGAATCAGAGGAAACAAGAATTTCGTTTCTAGGACTTACGGATCAAAAGTTATAAGCAAAAACATAAGTGCAACTTTGGACTGTTGGTGGCGCTAGCGGGTTTGAGATAGAGACTCCAAATTTGCTGTGGATAATATTTGGACTGTCCTTTATCAGTGTGCCAAATTTCATAACTTTCCTACGTACGGTTCTATGGGCTGCCATAGACCGCAATGGCGGAAGAAGAAGAAGCAGAATAATAATAATAATAAATATAGCTGCTAGCAGCGATTATCGGGGTTCAAGCCATTTAGATCACAAGACGTTTAAGGACATGGCCATATAGATATTCTGCATTGTATATTGTACACACACACGTTTACCTGAGAAAGGAGAAACAAGACTGTTAAAGAACAAGACTTAATATTGACATGGTTATACACTCATTTGGTATGTAGTTTTTTTTATAAAAAACAAAAAATATATAATTCTTACTGCAAATGTCGTGTAAGTGCCTCCAAAATTATGTTCACGTTTCACAGCTATCATAAAATGACATGAGTGTTAAAACTGATAACTCAGAACAATTGAAGTGGTAGTCTTTCACTAAATGTGATTTTAATATTATAACAGTAAAATCATGAAGTTAAAGGTGCAGTGTGTACATTTTAGCGGCACCTAGTGGTGAGGTCATGAATTGCAACCAATGGCTTAGTCCACTGCTCACCCCTCGCTTTTGAAACACATAGAGAAGCTACAGTAGCCGCCACCAGACAAACATGTCATCGTCGGAGACAACTTAGTAAAAAAATTTGCCCGTTAAGGGCTTCTGTAGAAAAATGGCGGCAGAAAATGGTGACTTCTATGTAAGGGGACCCTCAGTGTATGTAGATAAAAAGGTCTCGTTCTAAGGTAATAAACACATACCGGTTCATTATGAAAGGTCTTTATACACCCCTGATAATATAGTTTTGTATATCATTTTGCATTTTCGTCAAGAGATCCTTCTAAAAATGACACACTGCACCTTTAAATGTGTACAGAGTTCTATTAATAGTAGACTTAGTTAAAGAGTAATCATCTTCTGGGTTTTCTGTGAGTGCAAATGTCAGCCAGTGATTGATCCTCTACAGCCATCTAGTGGACATAACGGAAAATTGCACCTAAAAATCACAATAAGGAATTTGAGTATATTGCCAGATCTCAATAATACTTGTATGCTTTGTCATAAGCTTTAGGGGCCGTTCGTCAGGGCCGTTTTCAAAATGACTGTGTGATAGCTATACTTCTGCAAAGTTGTTTTTGTATTTGTATTATACAGTGTAGAGAAAATTGTACTGCACTGGCTTTACTGTTGTTGAGTGTAAGAACTGAAACAATTTATTAAAACAAAACCAGATACGTTATCTGAATGGTGGATGGTGTTATTAAATTGTGTCAATAACAAATATCATTTCATTTAGCAGATTCATGTTCATGTCCTTTAATCGAGTACCATGAAGGCTTTCTGTTTTAGTTAGGTAAATAAAGTGAGGTATGCAAGTTATTAAACCGTATATATCTTTATGGACAAAAGGAACATACACAAACATGCTCTGCACATTTTGTATGTTTCTCTCATCTGAAACAGTCATTTTAATTCATAGAGATCTAGGTCTTACTAAATGGTTGCTTGTTTAAATCTTTTAGACTATTTTTTAAACAAAAGTAATTGTTCTTATAGAACATATATATTCTTTGACATAGATATGATGTGCAAACATACAAGTTTTTCAGATGACAGCCTCTGTCATATTATAGTAGGCCTAAAAATAGTACTAAAGCTGTACATTTTTTATATTTAACAACTGGCTATGTCCATACATAACTGATCCAGATGTGTTGTTTATATCAAATGGAGTTAATAACAAATATGATGTCATTAAGCAAATGTCAGTCAGATTTGCTATTAAGCATTTATTTGTAAATAGAAAATAGAAAATAGATTAGAATACTAACTTTTAAATCTAGATTAAAAACACATCTGTTTAACTCTGCATTTACTGAATGAGCACTGTGCTGCTTTACACTGACTGCACCTTTAACTCAAGCCACTATTACTCCTGTTTTATTCTGTTTAACATTTTAAACTGTTTTTATTAAAATCACATTCATTTTCTTTAATTGTTATTCAAAATTCTCATGTATCTTTTTTTATTGTGATTTTATTGTGTATCTATTATTTTTAAATTTTCTTTTTTCTCTTTTATATATTGTTTTCTCATTTCTATGTAAAGCACTTTGAATGACCTCTGTGTATGAAATGTGCTATACAAATAAACTTGCCTTGCCTTTCCTTGCCTTGTGCTCACACACGTGCTGTGCTAGAGTAAGTTTTCAGTAAACATTTATATTTAAAATAACCAAGTGTATCATAACATTACAATTTCATTGCAATAATTCTATAAACAATTATTGAAAACTTTATAAGACACAGCATGACGTGTTTATGTTATGGAAAATAGATTAGAATACTAAAGCTACTGATAACCAAATATTTATTCTCTTTATGTGTGATTATTAGTTATTATTTCTAATGTTGGCCTATTATTGTTCTTTAAGGATCCACATATTTACAGCAATCTTTTTCATACCTTTAAGGCCAGTTCACACTGGTCAGACAACTACCAACTCCAACAGACACCAACAGACACCAACAGACAACCACATTCTAAAGTCTCATTTACTTTGATCCAACAACTTCCAACAGGGGTTTCACACTGGTCAGACAGACTCCAACAGACGCGTCTGTTGGAGTCTGTCTGACCAGTGTGAAGTGACCTATAGGATTTGAAGAATTCTATGACAACATTTGAAGCTTTATAACTTCATAGGGTTGTTTCCCACAGGTTTAAATTGATGCATGACTAGCCATTAGTTATGTAAAAACATTTAGGTACTTTTTACAAACAAACCTTATAAAAAACATTACTGGTGTACATCTTAAGACAAAACTATGGCCCAGATATATTTAAAGGTAGGCCAGTGTAAGCTATTTTCAAGTAAGATAACTAAAACTTAAGCCTTAATTTTAGTCTGTAACTACACTTAAACCAATGGTCAGTAACATGAATCTCTAAGACTAGTATTCAAAGTTAGTCATACATTTTTGTCTTCATGATTAAACATAACTGCTTTAAGTATCATATGAAAAAAATATTTAAATTATTTAAATTATATTTAAATCCAAATAGTAAGACTGATTAGCCCTAACTAACTACTAGTTCTTCAGACTAGTCCTTAAAACACAGTCTTTACTTAATGGCTACTGTATGTTTATTCAACCAGCCCTAGTCTTGGAAAGACATATATTGTCTGATCTTAATAAAACTGTTAATATTTTGTCATAAGCTTCACATTACTAGTTAATTAGTTAGATATACTTAGTCTGGCCCATTTTGAAAATGTCACATTTCAAAATGCTTGAATTGATTACCTCAAGTCTTTTAGTTTTAATGAGGTAAATGACTGCAAATCATTAAATCTTATAATAATTTTCATGCAGATGCAAACCCATGGACAAAAGGAACATAACAGCAGCTACAAATGAAATAAAGAATACAGGTTACAAATGGTGCCCACCTCACTATGTGACATCACATCAAATCCAGTAATACAACGACAAAATTTTATTTTATGTTTCATATTGATATTTGCCCAGATAGTACAGCAAATTCATAAAATTGTTTTTCATATAAACATAAACATCTAGAGCAGTACTTTCAACTCAGTGAACCGCATTGGTTTCTCAAGACCCAATGCTCGGAACATTTTGTATGTTTCTCTCATCTGACACAATCAGTTCAGTTCATACAAATCTCTACTGATGATTAAAGTAGATTTGTTTAAAATAGAAGACTTTCGTATATGTGCAGAGCAGTGGGCCTCCAGGAATAATTTTGAGAACCATTGATCTAGGGCACAGTTAACGTAACTCCCGTTGTTCTAGATGCAAATATTTCCGGAATGATGAGCCAAAAATCATCAAAGACACTTGAGAACATAAGACAAACAGGCCCATCAGTTTAGTTGTAATGGCACACCATTACGCTGGACTCGTACATGGTTAATGCTGGCTGGCTGTTGGTCGGCATGTTTTCTAAGATATGTAATTATCCTAAAAGACCCTTATAAGAATCTGAAAGCAGATGTTATGTGCAAAATAAAAAGTAGGTCAGACAAATATTTATGTGTTGTATACATATGCTATAGTTATCGTTATTTTTTCTTAGGTTATAGCGCCACCTAGTGGACAATCTCTGCAATTTTTTGCATGTGACCTTGGCCTGGGTCTATACATATGTGTACCAAGTTTCGTGTTGATATCTCATTCCTATCATAAATGATAGCCATTGTAGTATTTGTGGCACCGCCTCTTCGTACTTTTGACCGTGGTGTTGCGACAATGAGTGCAAAGTTCAACTTTTTTTTGATAGTTATTGATAATCAGTGTCTAAGGACTATTCCAGCACTGGATCGGTTCAGATCGGTCAAAAAACCTAGGACTAGTTCGCAAAAGTAGGTTTCAAAGAAAATGATGAATATCTAACAAACGATTCGACTGAGACAAGTGCTGCTTGAGGAAAAGTTGTTCATTTTAAGTACCTCTATTAAATGATATGAGGATCTTGTTGATATCTGAAACACTGCATAATACACAATCACTTAAACACTGAAAAAACGTGATAGCGCCCTCCGGAGTCCGAATTCTTTCTTACTCTGCACAGACCTTCATGGCCAAGAGACAAACAGGCCCACCGCGTTTCATTTCGATCGGCCTCCGTTAACCCTGTCTAATAGCTGCTTTTTCTTGATTGGCCGATGGCGGCCATGTTTTTTGAGTTACGCAAAATTCCTTTTAAACATAGATAGTACCCCAGACCAGGAGCACACCTGTCAAATGTCAAGTTGATCGGTCCCATATTTCCGTAGTTACAGCCCTTCAAAGTTGAGGTGGTGTTATAGCGACAACTAGTGGTCAAGCGGCGCAATTTTTTGCACCTGACCTCAGAATAGTCCCCTGTATATGTGTACCAAATTTGGTGTCGATACCTCCTTCCCTTCCTAAGTTATAGCCGTTTAAGGTCAAGAGGCTCCGCTCATTGGGGGCGTTTGGGCGTGGCTGGACGACGGCGAGTCGAAAGTTCAACTTTTTTTTGATAACTTTTGATATTCACACTCCAAGGAATATTACGGCACTGGAACGGTTCCGATCGGACGAAAAACCTAGGACGAGTTCGTTTTTATTTTTTTTTACAAAATCGAAAATAGCGAAAAAAAATTCATGACGGAAATGAAATCGGAGATATACGTTTTGTTTGCCTTGACGCAAGGAATCCAGGGATATAAGACACTTGACATTTGGATAATATTTGTGGAAGTTATGACCATCAACGCGTTTGTTATCGCTATAGCGCCACCTATGGGCCAATCGGGTTGATACTCTATCAACCTCTCCCCAAATTGGGTCCTACCATTTGGCCAAGTTTCAAGTCTCTAGGCCTTACGGTTTGGTCTGCACGTTCCGTTTTACGGCAGAATAATAATAACTAATAATAATAATAATAATAATAATAATAATAAAAACCTTGGCAATTACAATAGGGTTTCAGCACTTCGTGCTTGAACCCCTAATAATAAATATAGCTGCAAGCAGCAATCACCGGGGTCAAGCCGAAAAGGGCACAGAAGGATGTAAAGTTGCGTTTGGATAAGCAGACTGAAGAACTTAGGTAAACCTAATGATTTCAGATGAAAAAATGCAAAGTAATCAACAAAAATAATCTATGTTCTTGTCTACTGCAACTGTCCTTCGGTTATTGACAATCATGGGACATTAGAGCACTGAAGGACATGTATGTGATGCTTACAGTGGGCAAACATGGGTCACAACATGTTACAACAAGTTAAAAGAGTCAAAAGAGACCATCCCCATGTCTCTGCGATGTTCTGATGCAGAGAAAAAACTCTTGCAAAAACAGTTGATAAGGTATTCTCATTGGTTGCTAGAGAGTAAATGGACATCCACTAGTGATTATAGTCAAAGCCATGAAAGGAATAATCCATGATGACTCATGGTTTTAGATGTGTTGTTGCAGTAGTTTTAGGCCAAAAAAATGCCATATTCTGTCTCAAAACCAGTAGGTGGCGCAATGACAAAATTCGTGCATGCAACCTCAGGTCATAACTGTGTTACATCTTGCTAGTTTTATGACTATACACTTTAGTTTAGTGAAGAAACAGTTGTATGACCATAGGGTGGCTTGATTTCAAAGGTTTTATTCAATTATAAGGCCAACTAGTGGTGCAAGCATACAATTTTTTTTGTGTAGCCTCAGACTGTGGTCGTACATCAGCGTATCAAATATGGTGAAAAAATCTCTTTGCGTTACGAAGTTATAACCATTTATGTGTAAAAACAGAAAATTTAAAGGTAATTTTTCGTTTTTTGCAATTTTCGGCCATTTCTGATGAAAATTTTAATACAACGCCAATAGAACTTTTTGTTCAGAAGGTAATGCAATATTCTTCCTATGATGTTTTCGAGTCGATCAGAATTACGCTCGCGGAGATATTCGCGCGTGTTTTTTAAGTGCTGTTTTGCTGCGCAGGGCTAACCGTAAGGCGAAATCTGGCATGTTTGGTAAGGTTGGACTCGGCAACTATTCTGGACTTCAGCGAAACAAGTCCCGTGAAAAAACACAGATCAGAGCCAAAGTTATAAGCATGCACAACATTCGTATGACCACTAGGTGGTGCTGTGACGAAACTCTGCATGCCCCCTCAGATCCTCACTGGCATCACAACTACCAAGTGTGGCGTCAATAGACATAAGATTGGCGAAGATACACACTAAAACCTGTTTTTTGGGCTCTACGTAAAATTTGTTGACGCGCTATACGAAAACGGAATGGTTTATCAAAATTTTTTTAATAACTTTTTGCCCTGAGTGTCTCTAGATGCTACATACCATTTTTCGTGGCAATTGGGCAAAAGCTCTAGGACAAGTTCGCAAAAGTAGGTTTTATGAATAAATCAAAATGGCGGAAAATTTTTCATGACGGAAAATGACGTCATAGGGTCCAATCGAATCGTCTTGAGCCAAGGAATCAGAGGATACAAGAATTTAGTGTCTAGGACTTACGGGTCAGAAGTTATAGGCAAATACATAAGTGCAAATTTGGACTGTTGGTGGCGCTAGCGGGTTAGAGATACAGACTTCAAATTTGCTGTGGAGACTTTTTGGACAGTCCTCTATCAGTGTGCCAAATTTCATAACTTTCCTACGTACGGTTCTATAGGCTGCCATAGACCGCAATGGCGGAGGAAGAAAAAGAAAAAGAAAAAGAAAAAGAAAACTAACAGAAACAATAGGGGTCTTCGCCCATTCTGGGCTTGACCCCTAATAAGAAAACTAACAAATACAATAGGGGTCTTCGCCCCTTCGGGGCTTGACCCCTAAATATAGCTGCAAGCAGCAATCACCGGGGTCAAGCCAAAAAGGGCACAGCAGAAAGTAAAGTTGACTTCGGATGAGCAGTTTAAAGTACCTAGGAAAATCTCTTGATTTCAGACAAAACAATATAACAGTTATCAGCAAAAAAGCTGTTCTCATTTAGTGAAATCTCTCCCTCTCTTTCGTCGAGCATTGATAACTAGAACACTGACGTAAAAATGAGTGGTGCTTGCAGTGGCAATACTCAGCTCTCAAAATGTTACAGTGGTGTTAATGAGTCAAAAGAGCCCACCCCCATGTCTCTGCGATGTTCTGATGCAGAGAAAAGCTCTTGCAAAAACAGTTGATAACGTATTCTCATTGGTTGCTAGAGAGTAAATGGACATCCACTAGTGATTATAGTCAAAGCCATGAAAGGAATAATCCATGATGACTCATGGTTTTAGATGTTGGGTTGCAGTAGTTTTAGGCAAAAAAATGCCATATTCTATCTCAAAACCAGTAGGTGGCGCAATGACAAAATTGTGCATGCAACCTCAGGTCATAACTTTGTTACATCTAGCTAGTTTTATGACTATACACTTTAATTTAGTGAAGAAACCGTTGTATGACCACAGGGTGGCTTGATTTCAAAGGTTTTGTTAAATTATAAGGCCAACTAGTGGTGCAACCATACAATTTTTTTTGTGTAGCCTCAGACTGTGGTCGTACATCAGCGTATCAAATATGGTGAAAAAATCTCTTTGCGTTACGAAGTTATAACCATTTATGTGTAAAAACACAAAATTTAAAGGTAATTTTTCGTTTTTTGCAATTTTCAGCCATTTATGATGAAAATTTTAATACAATGCCAATAGAACTTTTTGTTCAGAAGGTAATGCAATATTCTTCCTATGATGTTTTCGAGTCGATCAGAATTACGCTCGCGGAGATATTAGCGCGTGTTTTTTAAGTGCTGTTTTGCTGCGCAGGGCTAACCATAAGGCGAAATCTGGCATGTTTGGTATCGTTAGACTCGGCGACTATTCAGGACTCCTAAAAATCAAGTCCCGTCAAAATACGTTGATCACAGCCAAAGTTATAGGTGTAAAAAACATCTGTCTGGCCACTAGGTGGCGCTGCGACGAAACTGTGCATGCACACTCAGTTCCTGACTGGCATCACAAGTACCAAGTGTCGTGTCAATAGGCCTAAGTTTGACGAAGATACAGCCTAAAATCTGTTTTTTTGCGCTCTATGTAAAATTCGTTGACGCGCTATAAGACAACGGATTGGTTTATCGAAATTCTTTTAATAACTTTTTGCCGTGAGGGTCTCTAGATGCTACATACCAATTTTCGCGGCAATCGGGTAAAAACTCTAGGACGAGTTCGCAAAAGTAGGTTTTACAAATAATTCAAAATGGCGGAAAAATTTTCATGACGGAAAATGACATCATATGGTCCAATCGAATCGTCTTGAGCCAAGGAATCAGAGGAAACAAGAATTTCGTTTTTAGGACTTACGGATCAGAAGTTATAAGCAAAAACATAAGTTCAACTTTGGACTGTTGGTGGCGCTAGCGGGTTAGAGATAGAGACTCCAAATTTGCTGTGGGGACACATTGGACTGTCCTTTATCAGTGTGCCAAATTTCATAACTTTCCTACGTACGGTTCTATGGGCTGCCATAGACCGCAATGGCGGAAGAAGAAGAAGAAGAAGAAGAAGAAGTAGAAATATAGCTGCAAGCAGCGATACCGGGGTCAAGCCAAACATGGCAAAAAATGATTCATACGTGACGACTGTCATGATTTAAGATCTAAGTTTGCATTAGTTTTATGAAAAAATAGCAATTTTTTCGTATCTTGAGACCACTAGGTGGCGCTGTTCCGAAACAATAGATGGTGCCTCAGGGCATGACTGTGATGACACATACCAAATTTTGTGTAAATACAATAAAGTGATACGGAGATATAGCCTTAAATGACTTAACCACTAGGGGGCACTGACCAAACAATAAATTGTAACTCAGGCCTTGATTGTGATGACACCCACCAAATTTGGTGTAAATACGATAAAGAGATGCAGAGATATAGTTTCAAATCTCTTGACCACTAGGGGGCGCCAAAAAGTTTACAAGTCCTCCCAGAACATGTTGCTGATGAACCATACCAAGTTTCATAACAATACGCAATTGCGTTTCTGAAATACTTGAACTTAAAGAAAAAATTCAAAATGGCCGACACACAAAATGGCCGACCAAAAACCATTTGGTATCGTTTGACTCGGTATGCCTCAAGAAATCTAACAAGACCAGTCTCATAATTCTACATTCAAGTTTGCAGTAGTTATAAGCAAAAATAGACATTTTTTATATCTCGTGACCAGTAGGGGGCAGTGTGACGAAATGTTGCATGCACCCTCAGGTCATCACTGTTATGACATATACCAAGTCTCATATTAATACGCAAAAGTTTTGTGAAGATACAGGCTCAAACACATTTTGGCATGCTCGCCCTCGCATTCTTTGATGTGTTATACGACAACGCATAGGTCTACCGAAAAGCTTTTGATAACTTTTTGTCTGGAGTGTCTCTAGATGATGCATACCAAAAATCAAGCCAATCACACAAGCGCTCTAGGAGGAGTTCGAAAAAGTAGGTGTTCAATATAATTCAAAATGGCTGACAGGAAGTAGGTTTGACTCAGACATATTTGGTACAGTCGGACTCAGCATGAGCCAAGGAATCAATAGAGTGAAGTCTTATGTCATAGTGGCAATTTAATCAAATGATATAAAGATTTTAAACAATTTATTTACATATCCTGACCACTAGGTGGCGCTGTCCTAAAGATTTATAGGTGCGCTCAGAACATGTCACTGATAAACCATGCCAAATTTCGTAGCGATACGCCATTCTGTTTGTGAAATACTGAGCTTAATGAGAAAATTCAAAATGGCCGACACCCAAAATGGCCGACCGAAAACCGTTTGCTATCGTTTGACTCGGCATGCCTCAAGGAACCTAACAAGACCACCTTCGTGATTTTAGGCTCAAGTTTGAAGTAGTTATAAGCTAGAATAGGCATTTTTCGAATCTCGTGACCACTAGGTGGCGCTGTGACGAAACGTTGCAGGCACCCTCAGGTCATGACTGTAATGACATATACCAAGTTTCGTGTCGATACAATAAAGTTTTGCGAAGATACGGCCTCACGTCCGTTTTGGCGTGCTCGCCGCCATATATGTTGTCACTGTATACGAGAACGCATTGGTCTATCAAAAAGCTTTTGATAACTTTTTGTCTGGGGTGTCTCTAGATGCTACATACCAAGGGACATGCAAATCGGACGAACGCTCTAGGAGGAGTTCGAAAAAGTAGGTTTTACGGAAAATTCAAAATGGCGGAAAGATTTGCATGACACAAATGACATCAATGTTTGCAATTGAATCAACATGAGCAAAGGATTCAGAGGAAACAAGAATTTAGTTTCTAGGACTCACGGGTCAGAAGTTATGAGCATGAACATAAGTGGATTTTTGGACTGTTGGTGGCGCTAGAGGGTTTGAGTCAGACACACCAATGTTGCTATAGTAACTTCTGAGACTGTCCTCTACATGTGTGCCAAATTTCATAACTTTCCTACATACGGTTCTATGGGCTGCCATTGACTTCAATGGCGGAAGAACAAGAAGATGAATAATAATAATAAGAAAACTAACAATAACAATAGGGTTCTACGCCCCTTCGGGCTTGACCCCTAATAACAAGCCAAAAAGGGCACATAAGAAAGTAAAGTTGAATTCGGATGAGCAGTTTAAAGAACCTGGGAAAATCTCTTGATTTCAGACTAAATAATATAACAGTTATCAGCAAAAAAGCTGTGTTTTCATTCAGTGTCATCTCTCCCTCTCTTTTCGAGGAGCATTGACAACTAGAACACTGAAGAAAATGTGAGTGGTGCTTGCAGTGGCAATTCTCAGCTCACAAAATGTTACAGTGGTGTTAATGAGTCAAAAGAGACCACCCCCATGTCTCTACGATGTTCTCATGCAGAGATATAGCTCTTGTAAAAAGGATTGATAAGGTATCCTAATTGGTTGCTAAGGAGTTAATTGGCATGCATCAATGATCTCCAAGCCATGAAAGGAATAATACATGATGACCCAAGATTTTAGATGTACTGTTGGAGTAGTTTTAGGCAAAAATGCCATATTCTATCTCAAAACCAGTAGGTGGCGCAATGACAAAATTCGTGCATGCAACCTCAGGTCATAACTGTGTTACATCTAGCTAGTTTTATGACTATACACTTTAGTTTAGTGAAGAAACAGTTGTATGACCATAGGGTGGCTTGATTTCAAAGGTTTTGTTCAATTATAAGGCCAACTAGTGGTGCAACCATACAATTTTTTTTGTGTAGCCTCAGACTGTGGTCGTACATCAGCGTATCAAATATGGTGAAAAAATCTCTTTGCGTTACGAAGTTATAAGCATTTATGTGTAAAAACAGAAAATTTAAAGGTAATTTTTCGTTTTTTGCAATTTTCGGCCATTTCTGATGAAAATTTTAATACAACGCCAATAGAACTTTTTGTTCAGAAGGTAATGCAATATTCTTCCTATGATGTTTTCGAGTCGATCAGAATTACGCTCGCGGAGATATTCGCGCGTGTTTTTTAAGTGCTGTTTTGCTGCGCAGGGCTAACCGTAAGGCGAAATCTGGCATGTTTGGTATCATTGGACTCGGCGACTATTCAGGACTCCAAAAAATCAAGTCCCGTCAAAATACGTTGATCACAGCCAAAGTTATAGGTGTAAAAAACATCTGTCTGGCCACTAGGTGGCGCTGCGACGAAACTGTGCATGCACACTCAGTTCCTGACTGGCATCACAAGTACCGAGTGTCGTGTCAATAGGCCTAAGTTTGACGAAGATACAGCCTAAAATCTGTTTTTTTGCGCTCTACGAAAATTTTGTTGACGCGCTATACGACAACGGATTGGTTTATCGAAATTCTTTTGATAACTTTTTGCCGTGAGGGTCTCTAGATGCTACATACCAATTTTCGTGGAAATCGGGTAAAAGCTCTAGGACGAGTTCGCAAAAGTAGGTTTTACGAATAATTCAAAATGGCGGAAAAAATTTCATGACGGAAAATGACGTCATAGGGTCTATTCGAATCGTCTTGAGCCAAGGAATCAGACGAAACAAGAATTTCGTTTCTAGGACCTACGGATCAGAAGTTATAAGCAAAAAACATAAGTGCAACTTTGGACTGTTGGTGGCGCTAGAGGGTTAGAGATAGAGACTCCAAATTTGCTGTGGGGACACATTGGACTGTCCTTTATCAGTGTGCCAAATTTCATAACTTTCCTACGTACGGTTCTATGGGCTGCCATTGACTTTCGGCGGAAGAACGAGGAAGAAAAATAATAATAATAATAATAATAATAATAATAATAAGAAGAAGAAAACTAACAATAACAATAGGGTTCTACGCCCCTTCGGGGCTTGACCCCTAATAAGAAAACTAACAATAACAATAGGGTTCTACGCCCCTTCGGGGCTTGACCCCTAATAATAATAATAAGAAAACTAACAATAACAATAGGGTTCTACGCCCCTTCGGGGCTTGACCCCTAATAAGAAAACTAACAATAACAATAGGGTTCTACGCCCCTTCGGGGCTTGACCCCTAAATATAGCTAAAAATTTTCTCACAACAGTCCATTGAAATAACTGTCACCGGAGTTCGCGACGCGCTCGATCAGTTTTGGCCTGGGCTTCTTCGTTGTGTATTCAAGGTAAGCAAGTATTTTAAGTGTTAATGTAACGTAAACTTTCTGTGTCCATGTCCCCGTTGCTTATCTCATTGTTATAATACCGGTAAAAATACGATAAGTACAGGGCAGCTATGACTTCGTGCAACGTTAAGGGGGTTAAGGGGGAAGACCGGACGGGGAACACCGGACGAGAAGCGCCGCGCCGTATATAAGACCACTCGAGGTATCCCGCACTTTCTCAGTTTATGGCCAGCAATATTGTTATGTTTAAGGACATTATGGAATTAAGACATATCAGTACTATGTTATGATTGTACTGTATAATTAAATACAATCGTTGCTGAGTCTGCAGTCTGAACACTTTACCTCAGAGCGTCCGTAAACTGAATGAATTTACAATATCACCTGAAAGTCCAATATCAACCAATTTTCATGAAAGTAGCTGATTTCTGTAAATGAATGTAACATTTAATGTACATTACAGCACATGGTGAAGTCTGTATATACATTAACGACGAATTTGAGACAAATAAGTGTAAATTTAAAACTATGTACATGACGCTCGGCGCCGCAGACAGACGCAAAATGGCGCCGTCGGTAAACACACATACTGTACCCTGTGTCTCTTCGTTCCCTAGCTCCCGAGGTCGTGAATCTGTTTATCATGTACACAGGTTCGCGCACTGGTAAGGACTTTAGCTCACTTGACATTGGGACACTGTTCACTTATTATCCTGTGATGTGGCTGCTTAAGCGTGTTGTGATCACTCACCTCTGTTACTGGCAAAACCAACAGTTGCGTTGCTTTGAGTTATGTTTACCAGCTGCACCATGCTTATAATATTATACAGTGCTCTACTGGCTGAAGTAGTGAGATTTAAAGAATCAGGTCAAGTCTTCAAATTGTTGCTAACCTCTATATGTTTTCTCCAGGTCTGTTTAAATGGACAGCTTTGTCACTGATAAGCTAACTGAGTGGCGGCTGTTTGAGCTGACAGAGACATTTTTGAGGTGAGCTTTTTTTTTACTCTTATTGCCCTCATATTATCTATCTATACCTAAACATTTTTCTTTAAAGGAAAACTACACCGTTTTTTAATATTTTACTATGTTTTTACGTCAACTTTGACGAAATAATACATCCCTGTTTTTTTCAATGCGTGCAGTACATTGTGTACAGCATGTCGTGAATGTGTTAGCATTTAGTCTAGCCCCATTCATTCCTTAGGATCCAAACAGGGATGAATTTAGAAGCAACAAAACACTTCCATGTTTTCCCTATTTAAAGACTATTTCATAAGTAGTTACACGAGTAAGTATGGTGGCACAAAAATAAGAGGTGACAATATTTTAAGCGGATTAAAAAAATGAGAACTATGTTGTATGGCGGAAGAGCACTTAGTTTGCAGCACTTTGACCTCTGGTGCAGTTACATCCCTCCTGTGAACTCTCTCATCTTTTTCAAAATCAGTGTGATGATTGATGATGTTACTGCACCAGAGGTCGAAGTGCTGCAAACTAAGTGCTCTTCCGCCATACAATATAGTTCTCATTTTTATCCGCTTAAAAAATTATTTAGTGCCACCATATGTACTGGTGTAACTACTCATGTAACAGTCTTTAAATAGGAAAAAACATGGAAGTGCTTGGTGGCTTCTAAATTCACCCCTGTTTGGATCCTAAGGAATGAATGGGGCTATGCTAAATGCATTAATAACGCGCTGTACAAAGATGAACTGCATAGAAAAAAGACAGGGATGTATTATTTCGTCTAAGTTAAGGTAAGAACATAGTAAAATATTGAAAAACGTTTTCTTTAATAGGGCTTAGTTCACCCAAAAATGAAAATTCTGTCATCATTTACAGGCCATCTACAGGGTTGAGAAGAAGACTATCCGGCATTCCACTGAAGAGTCCCTGACAGCGTTCATACACCAAATGTCTGTAAGTACAATGGACCAGTTTCTCAGCACTACTCTGAGAGAGAATATTCTTAATTCTATAACTATACTGTTCATGTGAAAGAAGGCTATACAAGGGACATGTTTCATGTGAAAGCTAAAGGGTGAATCCTGGTTTAAAAAAACAACTTCAAGGTTCCTCGCAGTTGTATTTTAGTTTTGGGCGATGCCATCTAAGGTAGCAAACTGACTAGAAAGTGAAGTTAAAGATGTTAAGTTTTATTACTCAGTGGTTCTCAACCCACATTTTCTTGTACACATTCATGACCCACTCAAAATGAAGACACCAATTAAGAACCACAGCTCATTTGGCTTCCTTGTACAGTTAGTATCAGCATTATAACACAAACTGTTAGTCTATTATCTTGCTTACAATTTACTTTCTACACAATATTCACTTTATATCTTTCTGTCTCTGTCTGTTTTAGGTTGGAACAAATATGGTGGAATACAGTGGCGGCTCTTAACTGCTCATCCGAAGATCCGCTAATTCAAAATAAGTGTTCAGATTGTCACGTGTGTGTTTTTTTGCAAAATATGTGTCCTGCGTGTCGAGAGATCCTGTGTGCATCACGTATTTTGTTAAAATAAGTGCCTGCTGCACACGCGTCAAAACCGTTTATGATAAAAGAGACGCTCATGTTTCTAAAATACACGGCAGACACTTCCTTAACAGTAAACTCTTATTACGCATGAGATTGTCCGAGTATCTGGCAAACGCGAGCATCTCTTTTATCATAAACCCTTTAGACGCGTCTGCAGCAGGCACTTATTTTGACATGACACGTGATGCACACACGATCTCTCAAAGCGCAGAACACATATTTTGAAATTACAAACCACACACATGACAAGCTACATACATGTTGTGACGAACTTTGCATCGAGCATCCTCGAATAAAGAAGTCACCGGCTGTCACTGGTGGAATACCTTCAGCAATCGCAGCCGTTCCCCTCTGGGAGATCTTACGCTGCACACAACCAATGTTTGAAGACTTAAAGCCTCAAGTTCAATCCAATTATTGAATGTTGTTAAATGTTTGAGAGAGAATGTTTGAGAGTTGTTTATTTTTCTATTTTTCCTTTCTAATGTTATTACAGTGTGACCTAAAATAAATAGGTCCAAGTGTGTGTTTTATATAGAATTTAATTGAATGCAATAAAAATTTTAAACTGCTTGAAGTGTGTAAGTGTGTGAATTTTTCTTTTCTGAAATAAGGCATAGTGGCATAGTTACACAATTTAGGTTATCTTTGACCTTTGGTTAAAAAATCTACTAATTTCTGGGTTTTTCCACCCAGATATTGGGGTTGTTCTTTTGACCCAGAAGTTGGGTTATATTAACTACAATGTTGGGTTATTTTAACCCGGAAGTTGGGTCAGGTATTTAACCCAGAAGTTGGGTCAAAAAGAATAACCCATTTTTCTGGGTTGAAATAACCCAGAAATTAGTTGGTCCCTTTTTAACCCAGGAGTTGGGTCAAAAATAACCCATTATGGGTTGTTTTTGACCCAGGAGTTTTTAGTGTGTAGGAAAATCTCTTGATTTCAGACAAAACAATATAACAGTTATCAGCAAAAAAGCTGTGTTCTCATTTAGTGACAATTCTCCCTCTCTTTCAACGAGGATTGATAACTAGAACACTGAAGTAAAAATGAGTGGTGCTTGCAGTGGCAATTCTCAGCTCACAAAATGTTACAGTGGTGTTAATGAGTCAAAAGAGCCCACCCCCATGTCTCTACAATGTTCTGACGCAGAGATATAGCTCTTGCAAAAACGGTTGATAAGCTATTCTCATTGGTTGCTAGGGAGTGAATTGGCAACCACAAGTGATTATAGTCAAAGCCATGAAAGGAATAATCCATGATGACTCATGGTTTTAGATGTGTTGTTGCAGTAGTTTTAGGCAAAAAATTCCATATTTCTATCTCAAAACCAGTAGGTGGCGCAATGACAAAATTGTGCATGCAACCTCAGGTCATAACTGTGTTACATCTAGCTAGTTTTATGACTATACACTTTAGTTTAGTGAAAAACAGTTGTATTACCATAGGGTGGATTGATTTCAAATGTTTTGTTCAATTATAAGGCCAACTAGTGGTGCAAGCATAAATTTTTTTTGTGTAGCCTCAGACTGTGGTCGTACATCAGCGTTTCAAATCTGGTGAAAAAAGCTCTTTTTGTTGCGAAGTTATACCCATTTATGTGTAAAAAATGCAAAATTTAAAGCAACACTATGTAGTTTTTTTACCTTTAAATAATGTCTCTAAAATTATTTCAGTGATAGAACAACTTTTAACTGGACAAATTGTACTGTTGCTGCAACCTGAGCAGCCTCCTAGCTGCTACAAGCACACTCTGAAAGTGGCGGTGGAGGGTAGAGCACACAGCCCTGCCCCTCCCCCTGCCTGCAGAAGAGCGTCTGAGACCAGGCACTGTTGCGCTTTTCAACCACATGGGGGAGCTGTAAGTCATTTTTACATGGAAACTACATAGTGTGGCTTTAAAGGTAATTTTTCGTTTTTTGCATTTTTCGGCCATTTCTGATGAAAATTTTAATATAATGCCAATAGAACTTTTTGTTCAGAAGGTAATGCAATGTTCTTCCTATGGTGTTTTCGAGTCGATCGGAATAACGCTCGCAGAGATATTCGCACATGTTTTTTAAGTGCTATTTTGCTGCACAGGGCTAACCGTATGACGAAACCTGGCATGTTTGGTATCGTTGGACTCGACCACTACTCAGGACTCCAAAAATTCAAGTCCCGTGAAAATACTTTTATCGCAGCCAAAGTTATAGGCGTATAGAACATTCGTCTGGCCACTAGGTGGCGCTGCAACGAAACTGTGCATGCACCCTCAGTTCCTGACTGGCATCTCAAGTACCAAGTGTCGTGTCAATAGGCCTAAGTTTGGCGAAGATACAGCCTAAAATCTGTTATTGTGCGCTCTACCTAAAATTCGTTGACGCGCTATACGACAATGGATTGGTTTATCGAAATTCTTTTAATAACTTTTTGCCTTGAGTGTCTCTAGATGCTGCATACCGATTTTTGAGGCAAACGGGCAAAAACTCTAGGACGAGTTCGCAAAAGTAGGTTTAACGAATAATTCAAAATGGCGGAAAAATTTTCATGACGGAAAATGACGTCATAGGGTCCTCTCGAATCGTCTTGAGCCAAGGAATCAGAGGAAACAAGAATTTCATTTCTAGGACTTACGGATCAGAAGTTATAAGCAAAAACATAAGTTCAACTTTGGACTGTTGGTGGCGCTAGCGGGTTAGAGATAGAGACTCCAAATTTGCTGTGGGGACACATTGGACTGTCCTTTATCAGTGTGCCAAATTTCATAACTTTCCTACTTACGGTTCTATGGGCTGCCATAGACCGCAATGGCGGAAGAAGAAGAAGAAGAAGAAGAAGAAGAAGAAGAAGCAGAATAATTATTATAATAATAATAAGAAAACTAACAAATACAATAGGGGTCTTCGCCCCTTCGGGGCTTGACCCCTAAATATAGCTGCAAGCAGCAATGCCGGGGTCAAGCCAAAAAGGGCACAGAAGAAAGTAAAGTTGAATTCGGATGATCAGTTTAAAGAACCTAAGAAAATCTCTTGATTTCAGACTAAGTAAAATAACAGTTATCAGCAAAAAGCTGTGTTTTCATTCAGTGTAATCTCTCCCTCTCTTCTCGAGGAGCATTGACAACTAGAACACTGAAGAAAATGTGAGTGGTGCTTGCAGTGGCAATTCTCAGCTCACAAAATGTTACAGTGGTGTTAATGAGTCAAAAGAGACCACCCCCATGTCTCTACGATGTTCTGATGCAGAGATATAGCTCTTGTAAAAAGGATTGATAAGGTATCCTAATTGGTTGCTAAGGAGTTAATTGGCATGCACCCATGATCTCCAAGCCATGAAAGGAATAATACATTTAGATGTACTGTTGGAGTAGTTTTAGGCAAAAATACCATATTTCTATCTCAAAACCACTAGGTGGCGCAATGACAAAGTTGTGCATGCAACCTCAGTTCATAACTGTGTTACATCTAGCTTGTTTTATAACTATACACCTTAGGTTATTGAAGAAATAGTTGTATGACCATAGGGCTTGCTTGATATGTAATATTTTGTTCAATTATAGGGCCACCTAGTGGTTCAGGCATACCAATTTTTTTGTGTGGCCTCAGACTCTGCTCATACATCAGCGTATCAAATCTGGTGAAAAAAATTATTTTCGTTGCGAAGTTATAACCATTTATGTATAAAAACACAAATTGTAAAAGGTAATTTTTCGTTTTTTGCAATTTTCGGCCATTTCTGATGAAAATTTTAATATAACGTCAATAGAACTTTTTGTTCAGAAGGTAATGCAATGTTCTTCCTATGGTGTTTTCGAGTCGATCGGAATAACGCTCGCGGAGATATTCGCGCATGTTTTTTAAGTGCTGTTTTGCTGAGCAGGGCTAACCGTAAGGCGAAATCTGGCATGTTTGGTATCGTTGGACTCGGCGACTATTCAGGACTCCTAAAAATCAAGTCCCGTCAAAATACGTTGATCACAGCCAAAGTTATAGGTGTAAAAAACATCTGTCTGGCCACTAGGAGGCGCTGCGACGAAACTGTGCATGCACACTCAGTTCCTGACTGGCATCACAAGTACCAAGTGTCGTGTCAGTAGGCCTAAGTTTGACGAAGATACAGCCTAAAATCTGTTTTTTTGTGCTCTACGTAAAATTTGTTGACGCGCTATACGACAACGGATTGGTTTATCGAAATTCTTTTGATAACTTTTTGCCGTGAGGGTCTCTAGATGCTACATACCAATTTTCGCGGCAATCGGGTAAAAACTCTAGGACGAGTTCGCAAAAGTAGGTTTTACGAATAATTCAAAATGGCGGAAAAATTTTCATGACGGAAATTGACGTCATAGGGTCCAATCGAATCGTCTTGAGCCAAGGAATCAGAGGAAACAAGAATTTCGTTTCTAGGACTTACGGATCAGAAGTTATAAGCAAAAACATAAGTGCAACTTTGGACTGTTGGTGGCGCTAGCGGGTTAGACATAGAGACTCCAAATTTGCTGTGGGGACACATTGGAGTGTCCTTTATCAGTGTGCCAAATTTCATAACTTTCCTACGTACGGTTCTATGGGCTGCCATAGACCGCAATGGCGGAAGAAGAATAACTAATAATAAATATAGCTGCAAGCAGCAATGCCGGGGTCAAGCCAAAAAGGGCACAGAAGGATGTAAAGTTGAATTTGGATGAGCAGTTTAAAGAACCTAGGAAAATCTCTTGATTTCAGACTAAATAATATAACAGTTATCAGCAAAAAAGCTGTGTTTTCATTCAGTGTAATCTCTCCCTCTCTTCTCGAGGAGCATTGACAACTAGAACACTGAAGAAAATGTGAGTGGTGCTTGCAGTGGCAATTCTCAGCTCACAAAATGTTACAGTGGTGTTAATGAGTCAAAAGAGACCACCCCCATTTCTCTACGATGTGTTCTGATGCAGAGATATAGCTCTTGTAAAAAGGGTTGATAAGGTATCCTAATTGGTTGCTAAGGAGTTAATTGGCATGCACCAATGATCTCCAAGCCATGAAAAGAATAATACATGATGACCCAAGATTTTAGATGTACTGTTTGAGTAGTTTTAGGCAATATACCATATTTCTATCTCAAAACCACTAGGTGGCGCAATGAAAAAGTTGTGCATGCAACCTCAGTTCATAACTGTGTTACATCTAGCTAGTTTTATGACTATACACTTTAGTTTAGTGAAGAAACAGTTGTATGACCATAGGGTGGCTTGATTTAAAAGGTTTTGTTCAATTATAAGGCCAACTAGTGGTGCAAGCATACAATTTTTTTGTGTAGCCTCAGACTGTGGTCGTACATCAGCGTATCAAATATGGTGAAAAAATCTCTTTTTGTTGCGAAGTTATAACCATTTATGTGTAAAAACACAACATTTAAAGGTAATTTTTCGTTTTTTGCCATTTTCGGCCATTTCTGATGAAAATTTTAATATAACGCCAATAGAACTTTTTGTTCAGAAGGTAATGCAATATTCTTCCTATTGTGTTTTCGAGTCGATCGGAATAACGCTCGCCGAGATATTCGCGCGTGTTTTTTAAGTGCTGTATTGCTGCGCAGGGATAACCGTATGACGAATCCTAGCATCTTTGGTATCGCTGGACTCGGCGACTACTCAGGACTCCAAAAAATCAAGTCCCGTGAAAATACGTTGATCGCAGCCAAAGTTATAGGCGTATAGAACATTCGTCTGGCCACTAGGTGGCGCTGCAACGAAACTGTGCATGCACCCTCAATTCCTGACTGGCATCTCAAGTACCAAGTGTCGTGTCAATAGGCCTAAATTTGACGAAGATACAGCCTAAAATCAGTTTTTATGCGCTATACATAAAATTCGTTAAGGCGGTATACTACAACGGATTGCTGTATCGAAATTCTTTTGATAACTTTTTGCCCTGAGTGTCTCTAGATGATACATACCAATTTTCGTGGCAATCGGACAAAAGCTCTAGGACGAGTTCGAAAAAGTAGGTTTTACGAATAATTCAAAATGGCGGAAAAATTTTCATGACGGAAAATGACGTCATAGGGTCCGATCGAATCGTCTTTAGCCAGGGAATCAGGGGAAACAAGAATTTTGTTTCTAGGACGTACGGATCAGAAGTTATAAGCAAAAACATAAGTGCAACTTTGGACTGTTGGTGGCGCTAGCAGGTTAGAGATAGAGACTCCAAATTTGCTGTGGGGACACATTGGACTGTCCTCTATCAGTGTGCCAAATTTCATAACTTTCCTACGTACGGTTCTATGGGCTGCCATAGACCGCAATGGCGGAAGAAGAAAAATTTACTAACAGAAACAATTGCCAATATAGCTGCAAGCAGCAATACCGGGGTCAAGCCGAAAAGGGCCCAAAAGGATGTAAAATTGAGATTGGATAAGCAGACTGAAGAACCTAGTTAAACCAAGTTTAATTAGTGAAAAGAGCCCACCCCCGTGTCTCTACGGTGTTCCGATGCAGAGATATAGCTTTTGCAAAAACGGTTGATAAGGTATTCTCATTGGTTGCTAGGGAGTGAATTGGCAACCATCAGTGATTATAGTCAAAGCCATGAAAGGAATAATCCATGATGACTCATGGTTTTAGAAGTGTTGTTGCAGTAGTTTTAGGCAAAAAATGCGTTATTCTATCTCAAAACCAGTAGGTGGCGCAATGACAAAATTGTGCATGCAACCTCAGGTCATAACTGTGTTACATCTAGCTAGTTTTATGACTATACACTTTAGTTTAGTGAAGAAACAGTTGTATGACCATAGGGCTGGCTTGATATCAAAGGTTTTGCTCAATTATAGGGCCACCTAGTGGTGCAAGCATACAATTTTTTTTGTGTGGCCTCAAAATATGCTCATACATCAGGGTATCAAATATGGTAAAAAAATCTCTTTGCGTTACGAAGTTATAGCCATTTATGTGTAAAAACACAAAATTTAAAGGTAATTTTTCGTTTTTTGCAATTTTCAGCCATTTCTGATGAAAATTTTAATACAATGCCAATAGAACTTTTTGTTCAGAAGGTAATGCAATATTCTTCCTATGATGTTTTCGAGTCGATCAGAATTACGCTCGCGGAGATATTCGCGCGTGTTTTTTAAGTGCTATTTTGCCGCGCAGGGTTAACCGTAAGGCCAATTCTGGCATGTTTGGTATCGTTGGACTCGGCAACAATTCAGGACTCCAAGGAAACAAGTCCCATGAAAATACGTCGATCACAGCCAAAGTTATAGGTGTGTAAAACATTCGTCTTACCACTAGGTGGCGCTGCGACGAAACTGGGCATGCGCTCTCAGTTCCTGACTGGCATCACAAGTACCAAGTGTCGTTTCAATAGGCTTAAGTTTGGCGAAGATACAGCCTCAAATCCGTTTTTTTGCACTCTACGTAAAATTTGTTGACGCGGTTTACGCAAACAGATTGGCGAATCGACATGAATTCCATAACTTTTTGCCGTGAGGGTCTGTAGATGCTACATACCGATTTTCGTGGAAATCGGGCAAAAGCTCTAGGACGAGTTCGCAAAAGTAGGTTTTACGAATAATTCAAAATGGCGGAAAAATTTTCATGACGGAAAATGACGTCATAGGGTCCAGTCGAATCGTCTTGAGCCAAGGAATCAGAGGAAACAAGAATTTCGTTTCTAGGACGTATGGGTCAGAAGTTATAAACAAAAACGTAAGTGCAACTTTAGACTGTTGGTGGCGCTAGAGGGTTGGAGTTAGAGACTCCAAATTTGCTGTGGGGACACATTGGACTGTCCTTTATCAGTGTGCCAAATTTCATAACTTTCCTACGTACGGTTCTATGGGCTGCCATAGACCGCAATGGCGGAAGAAGAAGAAGAATAATAATAATAATAAGAAAACTAACAAATACAATAGGGGTCTTCGCCCCTTCGGGGCTTGACCCCTAAATATAGCTGCAAGCAGCAATGCCGGGGTCAAGCCAAAAAGGGCACATAAGAAAGTAAAGTTGAATTCGGATGAGCAGTTTAAAGAACCTGGGAAAATCTCTTGATTTCAGACTAAATAATATAACAGTTATCAGCTAAAAAAGCTGTTTTTTCATTCAGTTTCATCTCTCCCTCTCTTCTCGAGGAGCATTGACAACTAGAACACTGAAGAAAATGTGAGTGGTGCTTGCAGTGGCAATTCTCAGCTCACAAAATGTTACAGTGGTGTTAATGATTCAAAAGAGACCACCCCCATGTCTCTACGATGTTCTGATGCAGAGATATGGCTCTTGTAAAAAGGATTGATAAGGTATCCTAATTGGTTGCTAAGGAGTTAATTGGCATGCACCAATGATCTCCAAGCCATGAAAGGAATAATACATGATGACCCAAGATTTTAGATGTACTGTTGGAGTAGTTTTAGGCAAAAATACCATATTTCTATCTCAAAACCACTAGGTGGCGCAATGACAAAGTTGTGCATGCAACCTCAGTTCATAACTGTGTTACATCTAGCTAGTTTTATGACTATACACTTTAGTTTAGTGAAGAAATAGTTGTATGACCATAGGGCTTGCTTGATATGAAAGATTTTGTTCAATTATAGGGCCACCTAGTGGTTCAGGCATACCAATTTTTTTGTGTGGTTTCAGACTCTGCTCATACATCAGTGTATCAAATCTGGTGAAAAAATGTCTTTTCGTTGCGAAGTTATAACAATTTATGTATAAAAACACAAATTGTAAAAGGTAATTTTTCGTTTTTTGCAATTTTCGGCCATTTCTGATGAAAATTTTAATATAACGCCAATAGAACTTTTTGTTCAGAAGGTAATGCAATGTTCTTCCTATGGTGTTTTCGAGTCGATCGGAATAACGCTCGCGGAGATATTCGCGCATGTTTTTTAAGTGCTGTTTTGCTGCGCAGGGCTAACCGTAAGGCGAAATCTGGCATGTTTGGTATCGTTGGACTCGGCGACTATTCAGAACTCCTAAAAATCAAGTCCCGTCAAAATACGTTGATCACAGCCAAAGTTATAGGTGTAAGAAACATCTGTCTGGCCACTAGGTGGCGCTGCGACGAAACTGTGCATGCACACTCAGTTCCTGACTGGCATCACAAGTATCAAGTGTCGTGTCAATAGGCCTAAGTTTGACGAAGATACAGCCTAAAATCTGTTTTTTCGCGCTCTACGTAAAATTTGTTGACGCGCTATACAACAACGGATTGGTTTATCGAAATTCTTTTGATAACTTTTTGCCGTGAGGGTCTCTAGATGCTACATACCAATTTTCGCGGCAATCGGGTAAAAACTCTAGGACGAGTTCGCAAAAGTAGGTTTTACGAATAATTCAAAATGGCGGAAACATTTTCATGACGGAAAATGACGTCATAGGGTCCAATCGAATCGTCTTGAGCCAGGGAATCAGTGGAAACAAGAATTTCGTTTCTAGGACCTAAGGTTCAGAAATTATAAGCAAAAACATAAGTTCAAATTTGGACTGTTGGTGGCGCTAGCGGGTTAGAGATAGAGACTCCAAATTTGCTGTGGGGACACATTGGACTGTCCTTTATCAGTGTGCCAAATTTCATAACTTTCCTACGTACGGTTCTATGGGCTGCCATAGACCGCAATGGCGGAAGAAGAATAATAATAAATATAGCTGCAAGCAGCAATCACCGGGGTCAAGCCAAAAAGGGCACAGCAGAAAGTAAAGTTGACTTCGGATGAGCAGTTTAAAGTACCTAAGAAAATCTCTTGATTTCAGACAAAACATTATAACAGTTATCAGCAAAAAAGCTGTGTTCTCATTTAGTGAAATCTCTCCCTCTCTTTAGACGAGCATTGATAACTAGAACACTGAAGTAAAAATGAGTGGTGCTTGCAGTGGCAATACTCAGCTCTCAAAATGTTACAGTGGTGTTAATGAGTCAAAAGAGCCCACCCCCGTGTCTCTACGATGTTCTGACGCAGAGTTATAGCTCTTGCAAAACGGTTGATAAGGTATTCTCATTGGTTGCTAGGGAGTGAATTGGCAACCACCAGTGATTATAGTCAAAGCCATGAAAGGAATAATCCATGATGACTCATGGTTTTAGATGTGCTGTTGCAGTAGATTTAGGCAAAAATAGCTATTTTCTATCTCCAAACCACTAGGGGGCGCTATGACAGAATCGTGCATGCAACCTCATGACTGCGTTACATCTAGCTAGTTTCATGACTATACACTTTAGTTCAGCAAAGAAATAGTTGTATGACCATAGGGCTTGCTTGATATGAAAGATTTTGTTCAATTATAGGGCCACCTAGTGGTTCAGGCATACCAATTTTTTTGTGTGGCCTCAGACTCTGCTCATACATCAGCGTATCAAATCTGGTGAAAAAATCTCTTTTCGTTGCGAAGTTATAACCATTTATGTGTAAAAAACACAAAATTTAAAGGTAATTTTTCGTTTTTTGCAATTTTCGGCCATTTCTGATGAAAATTTTAATATAACGCCAATAGAACTTTTTGTTCAGAAGGTAATGCAATGTTCTTCCTATGGTGTTTTCGAGTCGATCGGAATAACGCTCGCGGAGATATTCGCGCGTGTTTTTTAAATGCTGTTTTGCTGCGCAGGGCTAACCGTAAGGCGAAATCTGGCATGTTTGGTATCGTTGGACTCGGCGTCCACTCAGGACTCATAAAAATCAAAATCCCGTCAAAATACGTTGATTGCAGCCAAAGTTATAGGTGTATAAATCATCTGTCTGGCCACTAGGTGGCGCTGCGACGAAACTGTGCATGCACACTCAGTTCCTGACTGGCATCACATGTACCAAGTGTCGTGTCCATAGGCCTAAGTTTGACGAAGATACAGCCTAAAATCTGTTTTTTTGCGCTCTACGTAAAATTTGTTGACGCACTATACGACAACGGATTGGTTTATCAAAATTCTTTTAATAACTTTTTGCCGTGAGCGTCTCTAGATGCTACATACCAATTTTCGCGGCAATCAGGTAAAAACTCCAGGACGAGTTCGCAAAAGTAGGTTTTACGAATATTTCAAAATGGCGAAATAATTTTCATGACGGAAAATGACGTCATAGGCTCCAATCGAATCGTCTTGAGCCAAGGAATCAGAGGAAACAAGAATTTCGTTTCTAGGACTTACGGATCAAAAGTTATAAGCAAAAACATAAGTGTAACTTTGGACTGTTGGTGGCGCTAGCGGGTTTGAAATAGAGACTCCAAATTTGCTGTGGGGACACATTGGACTGCCCTCTATGAGTGTGCCAAATTTCATAACTTTCCTACGTACGGTTTTATGGGCTGCCATAGACCGCAATGGCGGAAGAAGAAAAATGTACTAACAGAAACAATTGCCAATATAGCTGCAAGCAGCAATCACCGGGGTCAAGCCAAAAAAGGCACAGCAGAAAGAAAAGTTGACTTTGGATGAGCAGTTTAAAGAACCTAGGAAAATCTCTTGATTTCAGACAAAACAATATAACAGTTATCAGCAAAAAAGCTGTGTTCTCATTTAGTGAAATCTCTCCCTCTCTTTTGACGAGCATTGATAACTAGAACACTGAAGTAAAAATGAGTGGTGCTTGCAGTGGCAATACTGAGCTCACAAAATGTTACAGTGGTGTTAATGAGTCAAAAGAGCCCACCCCCATGTCTCTACGATGTTCTGACACAAAGATATAGCTCTTGCAAAAACGGTTGATATAGTATTCTCATTTGTTGCTAGGGAGTGAATTGGCAACCCCCAGTGATTATAGTCAAAGCCATGAGAGAAATAATCCATGATGACTGGTTTTAGATGTGTTGTTGCAGTAGGTTTAGGCAAAAAATGCCATATTCTATCTCAAAACCAGTAGGTGGCACAATGACAAAATTTGTGCATGCAACCTCAGATCATTACTGTGTTACATCTAGCTAGTTTTATGACTATACACTTTAGTTTAGTGAATAAACAGTTGTATGACCGTAGGGTGGCTTGATTTCAAATGTTATGTTCAATTATAAGGCCAACTAGTGGTGCAAGCATCCAATTTTTTTTTTGTGTAGCCTCAGACTGTGGTCTTAAATCAGCGTATCAAATATGGTGAAAAAATATCTTTGCGTTACGAAGTTATAACCATTTATGTGTAAAAAAACACAAAATTTAAAGGTAATTTTTAGTTTTTTGCAATTTTCTGCCATTTCTGATGAAAATTTTAAAATAACGCCAATAGAACTTTTTGTTCAGAAGGTAATGCAATGTTCTTCCTATGGTGTTTTCGAGTCGATCGGAATAATGCTCGCGGAGATATTCGTGTGTGTTTTTTAAGTGCTATTTTGATGCACAGGGCTAACCGTAAGGCGAATCCTAGCATGTTTGGTATCGTTGGACTCGGCAACTATTCAAAACTTGAAGGAAACAAGTCCCATGAAAATATGTTGATCACAGCCAAAGGTATAAGCGTATAAGCCATTCGTCTGGCCAATAGGTGGCGCTGCAACGAAACTGTGCAAGCACATTCAGTTCCTGACTGGCATCTCAAGTACCAAGTGTTGTGCCAATAGGCTTAAGTTTGGCGAAGATACAGCCTAAAATCTGTTTTTTGTGCTCTATGTAAAATTCGTTGATGCGCTATACGACAACTGATTAGTTTATCGAAATTCTTTTAATAACTTTTTGCCTTGAGTGTCTCTAGATGCTGCATACCGATTTTTGTGGCAATCGGGTAAAAACTCTAGGACGAGTTCGCAAAAGTAGGTTTTATGAATAATTCAAAATGGCGGAAAAATTTTCATGACGGAAAATGACGTCATAGGGTCCTATCGAATCGTCTTGAGCCAAGGAATCAGATGAAACAAGAATTTTGTTTCTAGGACTTACGGATCAGAAGTTATAAGCAAAAACCTAAGTGCAACTTTGGACTGTTGGTGGCGCTAGCGGGTTAGAGATAGAGACTCCAAATTTGCTGTGGGGACACATTGGACTGTCCTCTATCAGTGTGCCAAATTTCATAACTTTCCTACGTACGGTTCTATGGGCTGCCATAGACCGCAATGGCGGAAGAAGAAAAATTTACTAACAGAAACAATTGCCACAAGCCGAAAAGGGCACAGAAGGGTGTAAAGTTGAGTTTGGATAAGCAGACCGAAGAACCTAGGTAAACCTAATGATTTCAGATGAAAAAACGCAAAAATAATCAACAAAAATAATCTCTGTTCTTGTCTACTGCAATCGTCGTTCTGTTATTGACAGTCATGGAACATTAGAGCACTGAAGAACATGTGAGTGATATTTGCAGTGGCAAAACATGTGTCACACAAGGGCGTAGGTTTGATTCTGGCATTGGTGGGGACATAAATAAAATGGTCGCATTGCAAAAACTGTTTATCACCGTTTACTTGACATAAACAACAGACAACTCAGTATGCACTTTACTCAGTGACATCTGACTCGCCACCCCCGGTTCCATCCCAAATTTAATGTACTATAATAAACAATTCGTTATGTCCTAGAGCCTAATAAACAGTAGCTGTTTAAGTCTTTGTCAAAAAAAGAAAATCACATAGTAACATATATGAATCCATATTAAATTTATAATATTGAAGAATATGCAATTAATATTTAATTCTTAATTTAATTTTGCCAAAAAATCCCAGTGTTGAAGTAGGTATATATATCATGCTGTTTCCTGAACACAGTTTATTAACGTTTCTGTAGTTTACATTAAATCTTCTTTTCATTAACAGACAGTTAATCAGTGTGAAAAAAATAGTTTGTTTAAAATGCAACATTATGTCTACATCTGTGCAAGTAATGACCACAGTGCAGTAATGAAAGTATTCAGCAATCATGACATGAATTCATGTTTTTACCATGTTGGGGTTATTTTCTTTCATGGATTAGGGACCCTCTTAATAACCTTGCCACCCCATTTATAAAAGGTTGACACAAGTTTGCAACTCCTCAGGGTTAACATGGGATTGTCCTGTATTGGTGAAAACACTGTCCTTGAATCATTATGTGGCACAACTTTTTTTGTGCATGAAATAGTTACAGTGGGTATAATAATACTTTCTTCCTCACTTACCTGTCGCCCGAATAATCACGCACGTCTTGTTGAGTGAACTTTGGCGCGTTGTACAAAGTGAAACCATCCTATCACACGTAGCGAGTAAAGACAAGCCCATCAAAAAGTGATGTGCGTTAGAGAGGCGGGACTCAAGAATGCTAATCCAATCATATTAGCAATGTGCGTTAGAGAGGCGGGACTAAAGAAATGCAAAGCCAATCATATTAGCGATGTGACTTACGGAGGCGGGCATTGCAGAGAACGAAAGCTGTTAACCGTTTGTGTACCACATAGAGCGTTATTTTTACAGAACGGGATTGCAAAAGATTTCTAATCTAATTTAAATGATTTCTGACAAAAATATAATAAGTAAAAAATAGAAAACACAAGAACAAGACGGACATTAGTGGTTATATATGAATACAGATTAAATGTTTGGTCGAAATTATTGCTAGGGACAATTCAGTCTTCTCTGAATATTGGTAGGGACATGTCCCTAGCGTCCCACCCTAAATCTACGCCCATGGTGTCACAACATGTTACAACAAGCTAAATGAGTCAAAATACACCATCCCCATGTGTCTACAATGTTCTGATGCAGAGAAAAAGCTCTTGCAAAAACGGTTGATAAGGTATTCTCATTGGTTGCTAGAGAGTAAATGAACATGCACCAGTGATTATAGTTCAATTCATGAAAGGAATAATCCATGAAGACTCATGGTTTTAGATGTGTTTTTGCAGTAGTTATAGGCAAAAATAGCCATTTTCTATCTCAAAACCACTAGGTGGCGCTATGACAAAACTGTGCATGCAACCTTAGGTCATGACTGTGTTACATCTAGCTAGTTTCATGACTATACACTTTAGTTAAGCAATAAAATAGTTGTATGACCATAGGGCTTGGTTGATATGAAAGATTTTGTTCAATTATAGGGCCACCTAGTGGTGGAGGCATACCATTTTTTTTGTGTGGCCTCAGACTGTGGTCGTACATCTGCGTATCAAATCTGGTGAAAAAATCTCTTTTCGTTGCGAAGTTATAACCATTTATGTGTAAAAAATGCAAAATTTAAAGGTAATTTTTCGTTTTTTGCATTTTTCGGCCATTTCTGATGAAAATTTTAATATAACGCCAATAGAACTTTTTGTTCAGAAGGTAATGCAATATTCTTCCTATGGTGTTTTCGTGTCGATCGGAATAACGCTCGCGGAGTTATTCGCGCGTGTTTTTTAAGTGCTATTTTGATGCACAGGGCTAACCGTAAGGCGAATCCTGGCATGTTTGGTATCGTTGGACTCGGCGACTACTCAGGACTCCAAAAAATCAAGTCCCGTGAAAATACTTTTATCGCAGCCAAAGTTATAGGCGTATAGAACATTCGTCTGACCACTAGGTGGCGCTGCAACGAAACTGTGCATGCACCCTCAGTTCCTGACTGGCATCTCGAGTACCAAGTGTCGTGTCAATAGGCCTAAGTTTGGCGAAGATACAGCCTAAAATCTGTTTTTTTGCGCTCTATGTAAAATTCGTTGACGCGCTATACGAGAACGGATTGGTTTATCGAAATTCTTTTAATAACTTTTTGCCTTGAGTGTCTCTAGATGCTGCATACCGATTTTCGTGGCAATCGGGTAAAAACTCTAGGAGGAGTTCGCAAAAGTAGGTTTTACGAATATTTCAAAATGGCGGAAAAATGTTCATGACGGAAAATAACGTCATAGGGTCTAATCGAATCGTCTTGAACCAAGGAATCAGAGGAAACAAGAATTTCGATTCTAGGACTTACGGATCAGAAGTTATAAGCAAAAACGTAAGTGCAACTTTGGACTGTTGGTGGCGCTAGCGGGTTTGAGATAGAGACTCCAAAATTGCTAGGGATATTATTTGGACTGTCCTCTGTCAGTGTGCCAAATTTCATAACTTTCCTATGTACGGTTCTATGGGCTGCCATAGACCGCAATGGAACAGGAAGAAGAATAATATTTAAAAAGAAAAAGAAAAAGAAAAAGAAAAAGAAAAAGAAAACTAACGGATACAATAGGGGTCTTCGCCCATTCTGGGCTTGACCCCTAAATATAGCTGCAAGCAGCAATGCCGGGGTCAAGCCAAAAAGGGCACATAAGAAAGTAAAGTTGAATTCGGATGAGCAGTTTAAAGAACCTGGGAAAATCTCTTGATTTCAGACTAAATAATATAACAGTTATCAGCTAAAAAGCTGTGTTTTCATTCAGTGTCATCTCTCCCTCTCTTTCGTCGAGCATTGATAACTAGAACACTGACGTAAAAATGAGTGGTGCTTCTAGTGGCAATACTCAGCTCACAAAATGTTACAGTGGTGTTAATGAGTCAAAAGAGCCCACCCCCATGTCTCTGTGATGTTCTGATGCAGAGAAAAAGCTCTTGCAAAAACAGTTGATAACGTATTCTCATTGGTTGCTAGAGAGTAAATGGACATCCACTAGTGATTATAGTCAAAGCCATGAAAGGAATAATCCATGATGACTCATGGTTTTAGATGTGTTGTTGCAGTAGTTTTAGGCAAAAAATGCGTTATTCTATCTCAAAACCAGTAGGTGGCGCAATGACAAAATTGTGCATGCAACCTCAGGTCATAACTGTGTTACATCTAGCTAGTTTTATGACTATACACTTTAGATTAGTGAAGAAACAGTTGTATGACCATAGGGTGGCTTGATTTCAAAGGTTTTGTTAAATTATAAGGCCAACTAGTGGTGCAACCATACAATTTTTTTTGTGTAGCCTCAGACTGTGGTCGTACATCAGCGTATCAAATATGGTGAAAAAATCTCTTTGCGTTACGAAGTTATAGCCATTTATGTGTAAAAACACAAAATTTAAAGGTAATTTTTCGTTTTTTGCAATTTTCAGCCATTTCTGATGAAAATTTTAATACAATGCCAATAGAACTTTTTGTTCAGAAGGTAATGCAATATTCTTCCTATGATGTTTTCGAGTCGATCAGAATTACGCTCGCGGAGATATTCGCGCGTGTTTTTAAAGTGCTATTTTGCCGCGCAGGGTTAACCGTAAGGCCAATTCTGGCATGTTTGGTATCGTTGGACTCGGCGACTATTCAGGACTCCAAGGAAACAAGTCCCATGAAAATACGTCGATCACAGCCAAAGTTATAGGTGTGTAAAACATTCGTCTTACCACTAGGTGGCGCTGCGACGAAACTGGGCATGCACTCTCAGTTCCTGACTGGCATCACAAGTACCAAGTGTCGTTTCAATAGGATTAAGTTTGGCGAAGATACAGCCTCAAATCCGTTTTTTTGCACTCTACTTAAAATTTGTTGACGCGGTTTACGCAAACAGATTGGCGAATCGACATGAATTCCATAACTTTTTGCCGTGAGAGTCTGTAGATGCTACATACCGATTTTCGTGGAAATCGGGCAAAAGCTCTAGGACGAGTTCGCAAAAGTAGGTTTTTCGAATAATTCAAAATTGCGGAAAAATTTTCATGACGGAAAATGACGTCTTAGGATCCATTCGAATCGTCTTGAGCCAAGGAATCAGAGGAAACAAGAATTTCGTTACTAGGAGTTACGGATCAGAAGTTATAAACAAAAACGTAAGTGCAACTTTAGACTGTTGGTGGCGCTAGAGGGTTGGAGTTAGAGACTCCAAATTTGCTGTGGGGACACATTGGACTGTCCTTTATCAGTGTGCCAAATTTCATAACTTTCCTACGTACGGGTCTATAGGCTGCCATAGACCGCAATGGCGGAAGAAGAAAAATTTACTAACAGAAACAATTACCAATATAGCTGCAAGCAGCAATCACCGGGGTCAAGCCAAAAAGGCACAGCAGAAAGTAAAGATGACTTCGGATGAGCAGTTTAAAAAACCTAGGAAAATCTCTTGATTTCAGACAAAACAATATAACAGTTATCAGCAAAAAAGCTGTGTTCTCATTTAGTGACAATTCTCCCTCTCTTTCAACGAGGATTGATAACTAGAACACTGAAGTAAAAATGAGTGGTGCTTGCAGTGGCAATACTCAGCTCACAAAATGTTACAGTGGTGTTAATGAGTCAAAAGAGCCCACCCCCATGTCTCTACAATGTTCTGACGCAGAGATATAGCTCTTGCAAAAACGGTTGATAAGCTATTCTCATTGGTTGCTAGGGAGTGAATTGGCAACCACAAGTGATTATAGTCAAAGCCATGAAAGGAATAATCCATGATGACTCATGGTTTTAGATGTGTTGTTGCAGTAGTTTTAGGCAAAAAATTCCATATTTCTATCTCAAAACCAGTAGGTGGCGCAATGACAAAATTGTGCATGCAACCTCCGGTCATAACTGTGTTACATCTAGCTAGTTTTATGACTATACACTTTAGTTTAGTGAAGAAACAGTTGTATTACCATAGGGTGGCTTGATTTCAAATGTTTTGTTCAATTATAAGGCCAACTAGTGGTGCAAGCATAAATTTCTTTTGTGTAGCCTCAGACTGTGGTCGTACATCAGCGTTTCAAATCTGGTGAAAAAATCTCTTTTTGTTGCGAAATTATAACCATTTATGTGTAAAAAATGCAAAATTTAAAGGTAATTTTTCGTTTTTTGCATTTTTCGGCCATTTCTGATGAAAATTTTAATATAACGCCAATAGAACTTTTTGTTCAGAAGGTAATGCAATGTTCTTCCTATGGTGTTTTCGAGTCGATCGGAATAACGCTCGCAGAGATATTCGCACATGTTTTTTAAGTGCTATTTTGCTGCACAGGGCTAACCGTATGACGAAACCTGGCATGTTTGGTATCGTTGGACTCGACCACTACTCAGGACTCCAAAAATTCAAGTCCCGTGAAAATACTTTTATCGCAGCCAAAGTTATAGGCGTATAGAACATTCGTCTGGCCACTAGGTGGCGCTGCAACGAAACTGTGCATGCACCCTCAGTTCCTGACTGGCATCTCAAGTACCAAGTGTCGTGTCAATAGGCCTAAGTTTGGCGAAGATACAGCCTAAAATCTGTTATTGTGCGCTCTACCTAAAATTCGTTGACGCGCTATACGACAACGGATTGGTTTATCAAAATTCTTTTAATAACTTTTTGCCTTGAGTGTCTCTAGATGCTGCATACCGATATTTGAGGCAAACGGGCAAAAACTCTAGGACGAGTTCGCAAAAGTAGGTTTAACGAATAATTCAAAATGGCGGAAAAATTTTCATGACGGAAAATGACGTCATAGGGTCCTATCGAATCGTCTTGAGCCAAGGAATCAGAGGAAACAAGAATTTCATTTCTGGGACTTACGGTTCAGAAGTTATAAGACAAAACGTAAGTGCAACTTTGGACTGTTGGTGGCGCTAGTGGGCTTGAGATAGAGACTCCAAATTTGCTGTGGATATTATTTGGACTGTCCTCTATCAGTGTGCCAAATTTCATAACTTTCCTACGTACGGTTCTATGGGCTGCCATAGACCGCAATGGCGGAAGAAGAAAAATTTATTAACAGAAACAATTGCCAATATAGCTGCAAGCAGCAATACCGGGGTCAAGCCGAAAAGGGCCCAAAAGGATGTAAAATTGAGATTGGATAAGCAGACTGAAGAACCTAGTTAAACCAAGTTTAATTAGTGAAAAGAGCCCACCCCCGTGTCTCTACGGTGTTCCGATGCAGAGATATAGCTTTTGCAAAAACGGTTGATAAGGTATTCTCATTGGTTGCTAGGGAGTGAATTGGCAACCATCAGTGATTATAGTCAAAGCCATGAAAGGAATAATCCATGATGACTCATGGTTTTAGAAGTGTTGTTGCAGTAGTTTTAGGCAAAAAATGCGTTATTCTATCTCAAAACCAGTAGGTGGCGCAATGACAAAATTGTGCATGCAACCTCAGGTCATAACTGTGTTACATCTAGCTAGTTTTATGACTATACACTTTAGTTTAGTGAAGAAACAGTTGTATGACCATAGGGCTGGCTTGATATCAAAGGTTTTGTTCAATTATAGGGCCACCTAGTGGTGCAAGCATACAATTTTTTTTGTGTGGCCTCAAAATATGCTCATACATCAGGGTATCAAATATGGTAAAAAAATCTCTTTGCGTTACGAAGTTATAGCCATTTATGTGTAAAAACACAAAATTTAAAGGTAATTTTTCGTTTTTTGCAATTTTCAGCCATTTCTGATGAAAATTTTAATACAATGCCAATAGAACTTTTTGTTCAGAAGGTAATGCAATATTCTTCCTATGATGTTTTCGAGTCGATCAGAATTACGCTCGCGGAGATATTCGCGCGTGTTTTTTAAGTGCTATTTTGCCGCGCAGGGTTAACCGTAAGGCCAATTCTGGCATGTTTGGTATCGTTGGACTCGGCAACAATTCAGGACTCCAAGGAAACAAGTCCCATGAAAATACGTCGATCACAGCCAAAGTTATAGGTGTGTAAAACATTCGTCTTACCACTAGGTGGCGCTGCGACGAAACTGGGCATGCGCTCTCAGTTCCTGACTGGCATCACAAGTACCAAGTGTCGTTTCAATAGGCTTAAGTTTGGCGAAGATACAGCCTCAAATCCGTTTTTTTGCACTCTACGTAAAATTTGTTGACGCGGTTTACGCAAACAGATTGGCGAATCGACATGAATTCCATAACTTTTTGCCGTGAGGGTCTGTAGATGCTACATAACGATTTTCGTGGAAATCGGGCAAAAGCTCTAGGACGAGTTCGCAAAAGTAGGTTTTACGAATAATTCAAAATGGCGGAAAAATTTTCATGACGGAAAATGACGTCATAGGGTCCAGTCGAATCGTCTTGAGCCAAGGAATCAGAGGAAACAAGAATTTCGTTTCTAGGACGTACGGGTCAGAAGTTATAAACAAAAACGTAAGTGCAACTTTAGACTGTTGGTGGCGCTAGAGGGTTGGAGTTAGAGACTCCAAATTTGCTGTGGGGACACATTGGACTGTCCTTTATCAGTGTGCCAAATTTCATAACTTTCCTACGTACGGTTCTATGGGCTGCCATAGACCGCAATGGCGGAAGAAGAAGAAGAATAATAATAATAATAAGAAAACTAACAAATACAATAGGGGTCTTCGCCCCTTCGGGGCTTGACCCCTAAATATAGCTGCAAGCAGCGATACCGGGGTCAAGCCGAAAAGGGCACAGAAGGGTGTAAAGTTGAGTTTGGATAAGCAGACCAAAGAACCTAGGTAAACCTAATGATTTCAGATGAAAAAACGCAAAAGTAATCAACAAAAATAATCTATGTTCTAATCCACTGCAATCGTCCTTCTGTTATTGACAATCATGGAACATTAGAGCACAGAAGGATATGTGAGTGATGTTTGCAGTGGCATAACATGGGTCACAACATGTTACAACAAGTTAAATCAGTCAAAAGAGACCATCCCCATGTCTCTACGATGTTCTGATGCAGAGAAAAAGCTCTTTCAAAAACGGTTGATAAGGTATTCTCATTGGTTGCTAGAGAGTAAATTCACATCCACCAGTGATTATAGACCAAGCCATATGAAATGAAGAATCCATGATGACTCATGGTTTTAGATGTGTTGTTGCAGTAGTTTTAGGCAAATATAGCTATTTTCTATCTCCAAACCACTAGGTCGCGCTATGACAGAATCGTGCATGCAACCTCGGGTCATATCTGCCTTACATCTAGCTAGTTTCATGACTATACACTTTAGTTCAGCAAAGAAATAGTTGTATGACCATAGGGCTTGCTTGATATGAAAGATTTTGTTCAATTATAGGGCCACCTAGTGGTTCAGGCATACCAATTTTTTTGTGTGGCCTCAGACTCTGCTCATACATCAGCGTATCAAATCTGGTGAAAAAATCTCTTTTCGTTACGAAGTTATAACCATTTATGTGTAAAAAACACAAAATGTAAAGGTAATTTTTCATTTTTTGCAATTTTCGGCCATTTCTGATGAAAATTTTAATACAATGCCAATAGAACTTTTTGTTCAGAAGGTAATGCAATATTCTTCCTATGATGTTTTCGAGTCGATCAGAATTACGCTCGCGGAGATATTCGCGCGTGTTTTTTAAGTGCTATTTTGCCGCGCAGGGTTAACCGTAAGGCCAATTCTGGCATGTTTGGTATCTTTGGACTCGGCAACTATTCAGGACTCCAAGGAAACAAGTCCCATGAAAATACGTCGATCACAGCCAAAGTTATATGTGTGTAAAACATTCGTCTTACCACTAGGTGGCGCTGCGACGAAACTGGGCATGCACTCTCAGTTCCTGACTGGCATCACAAGTACCAAGTGTCGTTTCAATAGGCTTAAGTTTGGCGAAGATACAGCCTCAAATCCGTTTTTTTGCACTCTACGTAAAATTTGTTGACGCGGTTTACGCAAACAGATTGGCAAATCGACATGAATTCCATAACTTTTTGCCGTGAGGGTCTGTAGATGCTACATACCGATTTTCGTGGAAATCGGGCAAAAGCTCTAGGACGAGTTCGCAAAAGTAGGTTTTACGAATAATTCAAAATGGCGGAAAAATTTTCATGACGGAAAATTACGTCATAGGGTCCAGTCGAATCGTCTTGAGCCAAGGAATCAGAGGAAACAAGAATTTCATTTCTAGGACGTACGGGTCAGAAGTTATAAACAAAAACGTAAGTGCAACTTTAGACTGTTGGTGGCGCTAGAGGGTTGGAGTTAGAGACTCCAAATTTGCTGTGGAGACACATTGGACTGTCCTTTATCAGTGTGCCAAATTTCATAACTTTCCTACGTACGGTTCTATGGGCTGCCATAGACCGCAATGGCGGAAGAAGAAGAAGAATAATAATAATAATAAGAAAACTAACAAATACAATAGGGGTCTTCGCCCCTTCGGGGCTTGACCCCTAATAAAAAGAAAACTAACGGATACAATAGGGGTCTTCGCCCCTTCGGGGCTTGACCCCTAATAAAAAGAAAACTAACGGATACAATAGGGGTCTTCGCCCCTTCGGGGCTTGACCCCTAATAATTATTAATATAGCTGCAAGCAGCAATACCGGGGTCAAGCCGAAAAGGGCCCAAAAGGATGTAAAATTGAGATTGGATAAGCAGACTGAAGAACCTAGTTAAACCAAGTTTAATTAGTGAAAAGAGCCCACCCCCGTGTCTCTACGGTGTTCCGATGCAGAGATATAGCTTTTGCAAAAACGGTTGATAAGGTATTCTCATTGGTTGCTAGGGAGTGAATTGGCAACCATCAGTGATTATAGTCAAAGCCATGAAAGGAATAATCCATGATGACTCATGGTTTTAGAAGTGTTGTTGCAGTAGTTTTAGGCAAAAAATGCGCTATTCTATCTCAAAACCAGTAGGTGGCGCAATGACAAAATTGTGCATGCAACCTCAGGTCATAACTGTGTTACATCTAGCTAGTTTTATGACTATACACTTTAGTTTAGTGAAGAAACAGTTGTATGACCATAGGGCTGGCTTGATATCAAAGGTTTTGTTCAATTATAGGGCCACCTAGTGGTGCAAGCATACAATTTTTTTTGTGTGGCCTCAAAATATGCTCATACATCAGGGTATCAAATATGGTAAAAAAATCTCTTTGCGTTACGAAGTTATAGCCATTTATGTGTAAAAACACAAAATTTAAAGGTAATTTTTCGTTTTTTGCAATTTTCAGCCATTTCTGATGAAAATTTTAATACAATGTCAATAGAACTTTTTGTTCAGAAGGTAATGCAATATTCTTCCTATGATGTTTTCGAGTCGATCAGAATTACGCTCGCGGAGATATTCGCGCGTGTTTTTTAAGTGCTATTTTGCCGCGCAGGGTTAACCGTAAGGCCAATTCTGGCATGTTTGGTATCGTTGGACTCGGCAACAATTCAGGACTCCAAGAAAACAAGTCCCATGAAAATACGGCGATCACAGCCAAAGTTATAAGTGTGTAAAACATTCGTCTTACCACTAGGTGGCGCTGCGACGAAACTGGGCATGCGCTCTCAGTTCCTGACTGGCATCACAAGTACCAAGTGTCGTTTCAATAGGCTTAAGTTTGGCGAAGATACAGCCTCAAATCCGTTTTTTTGCACTCTACGTAAAATTTGTTGACGCGGTTTACGCAAACAGATTGGCGAATCGACATGAATTCCATAACTTTTTGCCGTGAGGGTCTGTAGATGCTACATACCGATTTTCGTGGAAATCGGGCAAAAGCTCTAGGACGAGTTCGCAAAAGTAGGTTTTACGAATAATTCAAAATGGCGGAAAAATTTTCATGACGGAAAATGACGTCATAGGGTCCAGTCGAATCGTCTTGAGCCAAGGAATCAGAGGAAACAAGAATTTCGTTTCTAGGACGTACGGGTCAGAAGTTATAAACAAAAACGTAAGTGCAACTTTAGACTGTTGGTGGCGCTAGAGGGTTGGAGTTAGAGACTCCAAATTTGCTGTGGGGACACATTGGACTGTCCTTTATCAGTGTGCTAAATTTCATAACTTTCCTACGTACGGTTCTATGGGCTGCCATAGACCGCAATGGCGGAAGAAGAAGAAGAAGAAGAAGAAGAAGAATAAATATAGCTGCAAGCAGCAATCACCGGGGTCAAGCCAAAAAGGGCACATCAGAAAGTAAAGTTGACTTCGGATGAGCAGTTTAAGAACCTAAGAAAATCTCTTGATTTCAGACAAAACAATATAACAGTTATCAGCAAAAAAGCTGTGTTCTCATTTAGTGAAATCTCTCCCTCTCTTTCGACGAGCATTGATAACTAGAACACTGACGTAAAAATGAGTGGTGCTTGCAGTGGCAATACTCAGCTCTCAAAATGTTACAGTGTTGTTAATGAGTCAAAAGAGCCCACCCCCGTGTCTCTACGATGTTCTGACGCAGAGTTATAGCTCTTGCAAAACGGTTGATAAGGTATTCTCATTGGTTGCTAGGGAGTGAATTGGCAACCACCAGTGATTATAGTCAAAGCCATGAAAGGAATAATCCATGATGACTCATGGTTTTAGATGTGCTGTTGCAGTAGATTTAGGCAAAAATAGCTATTTTCTATCTCCAAACCACTAGGGGGCGCTATGACAGAATCGTGAATGCAACCTCATGACTGCGTTACATCTAGCTAGTTTCATGACTATACACTTTAGTTCGGCAAAGAAATAGTTGTATGACCATAGGACTTGCTTGATATGAAATATTTTGTTCAATTATAGGGCCACCTAGTGGTTCAGGCATACCAATTTTTTTGTGTGGCCTCAGACTCTGCTCATACATCAGCGTATCAAATCTGGTGAAAAAATCTCTTTTCGTTGCGAAGTTATAACCATTTATGTGTAAAAACCACAAAATCTAAAGGTAATTTTTCGTTTTTTGCAATTTTCGGCCATTTCTGATGAAAATTTTAATATAACGCCAATAGAACTTTTTGTTCAGAAGGTAATGCAATGTTCTTCCTATGGTGTTTTCAAGTCTATCGGAATAACGCTCGCGGAGATATTCGCGCGTTTTTTTTAAGTGCTGTTTTGCTGCGCAGGGCTAACCGTAAAGCGAAATCTGGCATGTTTGGTATCGTTGGACTCGGCGACTACTCAGGACTCCTAAAGATCAAGTCCCGTCAAAATACGTTGATCGCAGCCAAAGTTATAGGTGTATAAATCATCTGTCTGGCCACTAGGTGGTGCTGCGACGAAACTGTGCATGCACACTCAGTTCATGACTGGCATCACAAGTACCAAGTGTCGTGTCAATAGGCCTAAGTTTGACGAAGATACAGCCTAAAATCAGTTTTTTTGCGCTCTACGTAAAATTTGTTGACACGCTATACGACAACGGATTGGTTTATCAAAATTCTTTTAATAACTTTTTGCCGGGAGCGTCTCTAGATGCTACATACCAATTTTCGCGGCAATCGGGTAAAAACTCTAGGACGAGTTCGCAAAAGTAGGTTTTACGAATAATTCAAAATGGCGGAAAAATTTTCATGACGGAAAATGACGTCATAGGGTCCAATCGAATCGTCTTGAGCCAAGGAATCAGAGGAAACAAGAATTTAATTTCTAGGACTTACGGATCAGAAGTTATAAGCAAAAACATAAGTTCAAATTTGGACTGTTGGTGGCGCTAGCGGGATAGAGATAGAGACTCCAAATTTGCTGTGGGGACACATTGGACTGTCCTTTATCAGTGTGCCAAATTTCATAACTTTCCTAAGTACGGTTCTATGGGCTGCCATAGACCACAATGGCGGAAGAAGAAGAAGAAGAAGAAGAAGAAGCAGAATAATTATTATAATAATAATAAGAAAACTAACAAATACAATAGGGGTCTTCGCCCCTTCGGGGCTTGACCCCTAATAATAAGAAAACTAACAAATACAATAGGGGTCTTCGCCCCTTCGGGGCTTGACCCCTAAATATAGCTGCAAGCAGCGATACCGGGGTCAAGCCGAAAAGGGCATAGAAGGGTGTAAAGTTGAGTTTGGATAAGCAGACCAAAGAACCTAGGTAAACCTAATGATTTCAGATGAAAAAACGCAAAAGTAATCAACAAAAATAATCTATGTTCTAATCCACTGCAATCGTCCTTCTGTTATTGACAGTCATGGAACATTAGAGCACTGAAGGACATGTGAGTGATGTTTGCAGTGGCATAACATGGGTCACAACATGTTACAACAAGTTAAATCAGTCAAAAGAGACCATCCCCATGTCTCTACGATGTTCTGATGCAGAGAAAAAGCTCTTTCAAAAACGGTTGATAAGGTATTCTCATTGGTTGCTAGAGAGTAAATTCACATCCACCAGTAATTATAGACCAAGCCATATGAAATGAAGAATCCATGATGACTCATGGTTTTAGATGTGTTGTTGCAGTAGTTTTATGCAAATATAGCTATTTTCTATCTCCAAACCACTAGGTCGCGCTATGACAGAATCGTGCATGCAACCTCGGGTCATATCTGCCTTACATCTAGCTAGTTTCATGACTATACACTTTAGTTCAGCAAAGAAATAGTTGTATGACCATAGGGCTTGCTTGATATGAAAGATTTTGTTCAATTATAGGGCCACCTAGTGGTTCAGGCATACCAATTTTTTTGTGTGGCCTCAGACTCTGCTCATACATCAACGTATCAAATCTGGTGAAAAAATTTCTTTTCGTTGCGAAGTTATAACAATTTATGTATAAAAACACAAATTGTAAAAGGTAATTTTTCGTTTTTTGCAATTTTCGGCCATTTCTGATGAAAATTTTAATATAACGCCAATAGAACTTTTTGTTCAGAAGGTAATGCAATGTTCTTCCTATGGTGTTTTCGAGTCGATCGGAATAACGCTCGCGGAGTTATTCGCGCATGTTTTTTAAGTGCTGTTTTGCTGCGCAGGGCTAATCGTAAGGCGAAATCTGGCATGTTTGGTATCGTTGGACTCGGCGTCTACTCAGGACTCCTAAAAATCAAGTCCCGTAAAAATACGTTGATCGCAGCCAAAGTTATAGGTGTATAAAACATCTGTCTGGCCACTAGGTGGCGCTGCGACGAAACTGTGCATGCACACTCAGTTCCTGACTGGCATCACAAGTACCAAGTGTCGTGTCAATAGGCCTAAGTTTGACGAAGATACAGCCTAAAATCAGTTTTTTTGTGCTCTACGTAAAATTTGTTGACGCGGTTTACAAAAACAAATTGACGAATTGACATGAATTCCATAACTTTTTGCCGTGAGGGTCTGTAGATGCTGCATACCGATTTTCGTGGAAATTGGGCAAAAGCTCTAGGACGAGTTCGCAAAAGTAGGTTTTACGAATAATTCAAAATGGCGGAACAATTTTCATGACGGAAAATGACGTCATAGGGTCAAATCGAATCGTCTTGAGCCAAGGAATCAGAGGAAACAAGAATTTTGTTTCTAGGACTTACGGATCAGAAGTTATAAGCAAAAACATAAGTGCAACTTTGGACTGTTGGTGGCGCTAGCGGGTTTGAGATAGAGACTCCAAATTTGCTGTGGATAATATTTGGACTGTCCTTTATCAGTGTGCCAAATTTCATAACTTTCCTACGTACGGTTCTATGGGCTGCCATAGACCGCAATGGCGGAAGAAGAAGAAGAAGAAGAAGAAGAATAAATATAGCTGCAAGCAGCAATCACCGGGGTCAAGCCAAAAAGGGCACAGCAGAAAGTAAAGTTGAATTCGGATGAGCAGTTTAAAGAACCTGGGAAAATCTCTTGATTTCAGACTAAATAATATAACAGTTATCAGCTAAAAAGCTGTGTTTTCATTCAGTGTCATCTCTCCCTCTCTTTCGTCGAGCATTGATAACTAGAACACTGACGTAAAAATGAGTGGTGCTTCTAGTGGCAATACTCAGCTCACAAAATGTTACAGTGGTGTTAATGAGTCAAAAGAGCCCACCCCCATGTCTCTGCGATGTTCTGATGCAGAGAAAAAGCTCTTGCAAAAACAGTTGATAACGTATTCTCATTGGTTGCTAGAGAGTAAATGGACATCCACTAGTGATTATAGTCAAAGCCATGAAAGGAATAATCCATGATGACTCATGGTTTTAGATGTGTTGTTGCAGTAGTTTTAGGCAAAAAATGCGTTATTCTATCTCAAAACCAGTAGGTGGCGCAATGACAAAATTGTGCATGCAACCTCAGGTCATAACTGTGTTACATCTAGCTAGTTTTATGACTATACACTTTAGATTAGTGAAGAAACAGTTGTATGACCATAGGGTGGCTTGATTTCAAAGGTTTTGTTAAATTATAAGGCCAACTAGTGGTGCAACCATACAATTTTTTTTGTGTAGCCTCAGACTGTGGTCGTACATCAGCGTATCAAATATGGTGAAAAAATCTCTTTGCGTTACAAAGTTATAGCCATTTATGTGTAAAAACACAAAATTTAAAGGTAATTTTTCGTTTTTTGCAATTTTCAGCCATTTCTGATGAAAATTTTAATACAATGCCAATAGAACTTTTTGTTCAGAAGGTAATGCAATATTCTTCCTATGATGTTTTCGAGTCGATCAGAATTACGCTCGCGGAGATATTCACACGTGTTTTTTAAGTGCTATTTTGCCGCGCAGGGTTAACCGTAAGGCCAATTCTGGCATGTTTGGTATCGTTGGACTCGGCAACTATTCAGGACTCCAAGGAAACAAGTCCCATGAAAATACGTCGATCACAGCCAAAGTTATAGGTGTGTAAAACATTCGTCTTACCACTAGGTGGCGCTGCGACGAAACTGGGCATGCTCTCTCAGTTCCTGACTGGCATCACAAGTACCAAGTGTCGTTTCAATAGGCTTAAGTTTGGCGAAGATACAGCCTCAAATCCGTTTTTTTGCACTCTACGTAAAATTTGTTTACGCGGTTTACGCAAACAGATTGGCGAATCGACATGAATTCCATAACTTTTTGCCGTGAGGGTCTGTAGATGCTACATACCGATTTTCGTGGAAATCGGGCAAAAGCTCTAGGACGAGTTCGCAAAAGTAGGTTTTACGAATAATTCAAAATGGCGGAAAAATTTTCATGACGGAAAATGACGTCATAGGGTCCAGTCGAATCGTCTTGAGCCAAGGAATCAGAGGAAACAAGAATTTCATTTCTAGGACGTACGGGTCAGAAGTTATATACAAAAACGTAAGTGCAACTTTAGACTGTTGGTGGCGCTAGAGGGTTGGAGTTAGAGACTCCAAATTTGCTGTGGAGACACATTGGACTGTCCTTTATCAGTGTGCCAAATTTCATAACTTTCCTACGTACGGTTCTATGGGCTGCCATAGACCGCAATGGCGGAAGAAGAAGAAGAAGAAGCAGAATAATAAATATAGCTGCAAGCAGCAATGCCGGGGTCAAGCCAAAAAGAGCACAGAAGAAAGTAAAGTTGAATTCGGATGAGCAGTTTAAAGAACCTAAGAAAATCTCTTGATTTCAGACTAAGTAATATAACAGTTATCAGCAAAAAGCTGTGTTTTCATTCAGTGTAAGCTCTCCCTCTCTTCTCGAGGAGCATTGACAACTAGAACACTGAAGAAAATGTGAGTGGTGCTTGCAGTGGCAATTCTCAGCTCACAAAATGTTACAGTGGTGTTAATGAGTCAAAAGAGACCACCCCCATGTCTCTACGATGTTCTGATGCAGAGATATAGCTCTTGTAAAAAGGATTGATAAGGTATCCTAATTGGTTGCTAAGGAATTAATTGGCATGCACCAATGATCTCCAAGCCATGAAAGGAATAATACATGATGACCCAAGATTTTAGCTGTACTGTTGGAGTAGTTTTAGGCAAAAATACCAAATTTCTATCTCAAAACCACTAGGTGGCGCAATGACAAAGTTGTGCATGCAACCTCAGTTCATAACTGTGTTACATCTAGCTAGACTTATAACTATACACTTTAGTTTAGTGAAGAAATAGTTGTATGACCATAGGGCTTGCTTGATATGAAAGATTTTGTTCAATTATAGGGCCACCTAGTGGTTCAGGCATACCAATTTTTTTGTGTGGCCTCAGACTCTGCTCATACATCAGCGTATCAAATCTGGTGAAAAAATCTCTTTTTGTTACGAAGTTACAACCATTTATGTGTAAAAAACACAACATTTGAAGGTCATTTTTCGTTTTTTGCAATTTTCGGCCATTTCTGATGAAAATTTTAATATAAAGCCAATAGAACTTTATGTTCAGAAGGTAATACAATGTTCTTGCTATGGTGTTTTCGAGTCGATCGGAATAACGTTCGTGGAGATATTCGCGCGTGTTTTTTAAGTGCTGTTTTGCTGCGCAGGGCTAACCGTAAGGCGAAATCTGGCATGTTAGATATCATTGGACTCGGCGACTACTCAGGACTCCTAAAAATCAAGTCCCGTCAAAATACGTTGATCGCAGCCAAAGTTATAGGTGTATAAATCATTTGTCTGGCCACTAGGTGGCGCTGCAAAAAAACTGTGCATGCACCCTCAGTTCCTGACTGGCATCACAAGTACCAAGTGTCGTGTCAATAGGCCCAAGTTTGACGAAGATACAGCCTAAAATCTGTTTTTTGCTCTCTACGTAAAATTTGTTAAGGCGGTATACAACAAAGGATTGCTGTATCGAAATTCTTTTGATAACTTTTTGCCATGAGTGTCTCAAGATCATACATACCAATTTTCGTGGCAATCGGACAAAAGCTCTAGGACGAGTTCGAAAAAGTAGGTTTTTCGAATAATTCAAAATGGCGGAAAAATTTTTATGACGGAAAATGACGTCATATGGTCCAATCGAATCGTCTTGAGCCAAGGAATCATAGGAAGTAAGAATTTTGTTTCTAGGGCTTATGGATCAGAAGTTATAAGCAAAAACGTAAGTGCAATTTTGGACTGTTGGTGGCGCTAGAGGGTTGGAGATAGAGACTCCAAATTTGCTGTGGGGACACATTGGACTGTCCTTTATCATTGTGCCAAATTTCATAACTTTCCTACATACGGTTCTATGGGCTGCCATAGACCGCAATGGCGGAAGAAGAAAAATTTACTAACAGAAACAATTGCCAATATAGCTGCAAGCAGCGATACCGGGGTCAAGCCGAAAAGGGCACAGAAGGGTGTAAAGTTGAGTTTGGATAAGCAGACCAAAGAACCTAGGTAAACCTAATGATTTCAGATGAAAAAACGCAAAAGTAATCAACAAAAATAATCTATGTTCTAATCCACTGCAATAGTCCTTCTGTTATTGACAGTCATGGAACATTAGAGCACAGAAGGATATGTGAGTGATGTTTGCAGTGGCATAACATGGGTCACAACATGTTACAACAAGTTAAATCAGTCAAAAGAGACCATCCCCATGTCTCTACGATGTTCTGATGCAGAGAAAAAGCTCTTTCAAAAACAGTTGATTAGGTAATCTCATTGGTTGCTAGAGAGTAGATTCACATCCACCAGCGATAATAGTCCAAGCCATGAAATGAAGAATCCATGATGACTTATGATATTAGATGTGTTGTTGCAGTAGTTTTAGGCAAAAATTGCTATTTTCTATCTCCAAACCACTAGGTGGCGCTATGACAAAATTGTGCATGCAACCTCAGGGCATGACTGTGTTACATTTAGCTAGTTTTCTGACTATACACTTTATTTCAGCAAAGAAATAGTTGTATGACCATAGGGCTTGCTTGATATGAAAGGTTTTGTCCAATTATAAGGCCAACTAGTGGTGAAGGCATACCAATGTTTTTGTGTGACCTCAGACTCTGCTCGTACATCAGCGTATCAAATCTGGTGAAAAAATCTCTTTTCGTTGCGAAGTTATGACCATTTATGTGTAAAAAACACAAAATCTAAAGGTAATTTTTCGTTTTTTGCAATTTTCGGCCATTTCTGATGAAAATTTTAATATAACGCCAATAGAACTTTTTGTTCAGAAGGTAATGCAATGTTCTTCCTATGGTGTTTTCAAGTCGATCGGAATAACGCTCGCGGAGATATTCGCGCGTTTTTTTTAAGTGCTGTTTTGCTGCGCAGGGCTAACCGTAAAGCGAAATCTGGCATGTTTGGTATCGTTGGACTCGGCGACTACTCAGGACTCCTAAAGATCAAGTCCCGTCAAAATACGTTGATCGCAGCCAAAGTTATAGGTGTATAAATCATCTGTCTGGCCACTAGGTGGTGCTGCGACGACACTGTGCATGCACACTCAGTTCATGACTGGCATCACAAGTACCAAGTGTCGTGTCAATAGGCCTAAGTTTGACGAAGATACAGCCTAAAATCAGTTTTTTTGCGCTCTACGTAAAATTTGTTGACACGCTATACGACAACGGATTGGTTTATCAAAATTCTTTTAATAACTTTTTGCCGTGAGCGTCTCTAGATGCTACATACCAATTTTCGCGGCAATCGGGTAAAAACTCTAGGACGAGTTCGCAAAAGTAGGTTTTACGAATAATTCAAAATGGCGGAAAAATTTTCATGACGGAAAATGACGCCATAGGGTCCAATCGAATCGTCTTGAGCCAAGGAATCAGAGGAAACAGGAATTTCATTTCTAGGACTTACGGATCAGAAGTTATAAGCAAAAACATAAGTTCAAATTTGGACTGTTGGTGGCGCTAGCGGGTTAGAGATAGAGACTCCAAATTTGCTGTGGGGACACATTGGACTGTCCTTTATCAGTGTGCCAAATTTCATAACTTTCCTAAGTACGGTTCTATGGGCTGCCATAGACCACAATGGCGGAAGAAGAAGAAGAAGAAGAAGAAGAAGAAGCAGAATAATTATTAATATAGCTGCAAGCAGCAATCACCGGGGTCAAGCCGAAAAGGGCACAGAAGGATGTAAAGTTGCGTTTGGATAAGCAGACTGAAGAACTTAGGTAAACCTAATGATTTCAGATGAAAAAATGCAAAGTAATCAACAAAAATAATCTATGTTCTTGTCTACTGCAACTGTCCTTCGGTTATTGACAATCATGGGACATTAGAGCACTGAAGGACATGTATGTGATGCTTACAGTGGGCAAACATGGGTCACAACATGTTACAACAAGTTAAAAGAGTCAAAAGAGACCATCCCCATGTCTCTGCGATGTTCTGATGCAGAGAAAAAACTCTTGCAAAAACAGTTGATAAGGTATTCTCATTGGTTGCTAGAGAGTAAATGGACATCCACTAGTGATTATAGTCAAAGCCATGAAAGGAATAATCCATGATGACTCATGGTTTTAGATGTGTTGTTGCAGTAGTTTTAGGCCAAAAAAATTCCATATTCTGTCTCAAAACCAGTAGGTGGCGCAATGACAAAATTGTGCATGCAACCTCAGGTCATAACTGTGTTACATCTAGCTAGTTTTATGACTATACACTTTAGTTTAGTGAAGAAACAGTTGTATGACCATAGGGTGGCTTGATTTCAAAGGTTTTATTCAATTATAAGGCCAACTAGTGGTGCAAGCATACAATTTTTTTTGTGTAGCCTCAGACTGTGGTCGTACATCAGCGTATCAAATATGGTGAAAAAATCTCTTTGCGTTACGAAGTTATAACCATTTATGTGTAAAAACAGAAAATTTAAAGGTAATTTTTCGTTTTTTGCAATTTTCGGCCATTTCTGATGAAAATTTTAATACAACGCCAATAGAACTTTTTGTTCAGAAGGTAATGCAATATTCTTCCTATGATGTTTTCGAGTCGATCAGAATTACGCTCGCGGAGATATTCGCGCGTGTTTTTTAAGTGCTGTTTTGCTGCGCAGGGCTAACCGTAAGGCGAAATCTGGCATGTTTGGTAAGGTTGGACTCGGCAACTATTCTGGACTTCAGCGAAACAAGTCCCGTGAAAAAACACAGATCAGAGCCAAAGTTATAAGCATGCACAACATTCGTATGACCACTAGGTGGTGCTGTGACGAAACTCTGCATGCCCCCTCAGATCCTCACTGGCATCACAACTACCAAGTGTGGCGTCAATAGACATAAGATTGGCGAAGATACACACTAAAACCTGTTTTTTGGGCTCTACGTAAAATTTGTTGACGCGCTATACGAAAACGGAATGGTTTATCAAAATTCTTTTAATAACTTTTTGCCCTGAGTGTCTCTAGATGCTACATACCATTTTTCGTGGCAATTGGGCAAAAGCTCTAGGACAAGTTCGCAAAAGTAGGTTTTATGAATAAATCAAAATGGCGGAAAATTTTTCATGACGGAAAATGACGTCATAGGGTCCAATCGAATCGTCTTGAGCCAAGGAATCAGAGGATACAAGAATTTAGTGTCTAGGACTTACGGGTCAGAAGTTATAGGCAAATACATAAGTGCAAATTTGGACTGTTGGTGGCGCTAGCGGGTTAGAGATACAGACTTCAAATTTGCTGTGGAGACTTTTTGGACAGTCCTCTATCAGTGTGCCAAATTTCATAACTTTCCTACGTACGGTTCTATAGGCTGCCATAGACCGCAATGGCGGAGGAAGAAAAAGAAAAAGAAAAAGAAAAAGAAAAAGAAAACTAACAGAAACAATAGGGGTCTTCGCCCATTCTGGGCTTGACCCCTAATAATAATAAATATAGCTGCAAGCAGCAATCACCGGGGTCAAGCCAAAAAGGGCACAGCAGAAAGTAAAGTTGACTTCGGATGAGCAGTTTAAAGTACCTAGGAAAATCTCTTGATTTCAGACAAAACAATATAACAGTTATCAGCAAAAAAGCTGTTCTCATTTAGTGAAATCTCTCCCTCTCTTTCGACGAGCATTGATAACTAGAACACTGACGTAAAAATGAGTGGTGCTTGCAGTGGCAATACTCAGCTCACAAAATGTTACAGTGGTGTTAATGAGTCAAAAGAGCCCACCCCCGTGTCTCTACGATGTTCTGACGCAGAGATATAGCTCTTGCAAAAACGGTTGATAAGGTATTCTCATTGGTTGCTAGGGAGTGAATTGGCAACCACCAGTGATTATAGTCAAAGCCATGAAAGGAATAATCCATGATGACTCATGGTTTTAGATGTGTTGTTGCAGTAGTTTTAGGCAAAAAATGCCATATTTCTATCTCAAAACCAGTAGGTGGCGCAATGACAAAATTGTGCATGCAACCTCAGGTCATAACTGTGTTACATCTAGCTAGTTTTATGAATATACACTTTAGTTTAGTGAAGAAACAGTTGTATGACCATAGGGTGGCTTGATTTCAAAGGTTTTGTTCAATTATAAGGCCAACTAGTGGTGCAAGCATAAAATTATTTTTGTGTAGCCTCAGACTGTGGTCGTACATCAGCGTATCAAATCTGGTGAAAAAATCTCTTTTCGTTGCGAAGTTATAGCCATTTATGTGTAAAAAATGCAAAATTTAAGGTAATTTTTCGTTTTTTGCATTTTTCGGCAATTTCTGATAAAAATTTTAATGTAACGCCAATAGAACTTTTTGTTCAGAAGGTAACGCAATGTTCTTCCTATGGTGTTTTCAAGTCGATCGGAAAAACGCTCGCGGAGATATTCACGCGTGTTTTTTAAGCGCTATTTTGCTGCGCAGGGTTAACCGTAAGGCGAATTCTGGCATGTTTGGTATCGTTGGACTCGGCAACTATTCAGAACTCCAAAGAAACAAGTCCCATGAAAATACGTCAATCTGAGCCAAAGTTATAGGCGTTTAAAACATAAGTCTGGCCACTAGGTGGCGCTGCCACGAAATTGTGCATGCACACTCAGTTCCTCACTGTCATCTCAAGTACCAAGTGTCGTGTCAATAGGCCTAAGTTTGACGAAGATACAGCCTAAAATCTGTTATTTTGCGCTCTACGTAAAATTCGTTGACGCGCTATACGACAACGGATTAGTTTATCTAAATTCTTTTAATAACTTTTTGCCTTGAGTGTCTCTAGATGCTGCATACCGATTTTCGTGGCAATCGGGCAAAAACTCTAGGACGAGTTCGCAAAAGTAGGTTTTACGAATAATTCAAAATGGCGGAAAAATTTTCATGACGGAAAATGACGTCATAGGGTCTAATCGAATCGGCTTGAGCCAAGGAATCAGAGGAGACAAGAATTTCGTTTCTAGGACTTACGGATCAGAAGTTATAAGCAAAAACGTAAGTGCAACTTTGGACTGTTGGTGGCGCTAGCGGGCTTGAGATAGAAACTCCAAATTTGCTGTGGATATTATTTGGACTGTCCTCTGTCAGTGTGCCAAATTTCATAACTTTCCTATGTACGGTTCTAGGGGCTGCCATAGACCGCAATGGCGGAGGAATAATAATAATTATTATAATAATAATAAAAAGAAAACTAACGGATACAATAGGGGTCTTCGCCCATTCTGGGCTTGACCCCTAAATATAGCTGCAAGCAGCAATACCGGGGTCAAGCCGAAAAGGGCACAGAAGGGTGTAAAGTTGAGTTTGGATAAGAATACTAAAGAACCTATGTAAACCTCATGATGTCAAATGAAAAAAACGTAAAAGTAATCAACAAAAATAATCTCTGTTCTTGTCTTCTACAATCGTCTTTCTGTTATTGACAGTCATGGAACATTAGAGCACTGAAGGACATGTGAGTGATGTTTGCAGTGGCATAAAACACAACATGTCACAACATGTTACAACAAGTTAAATCAGTCAAAAGAGACCATCCCCATGTCTCTACGATGTTCTGATGCAAAGAAAAAGCTCTTTCAAAAACGGTTGATAAGGTATTCTCATTGGTTGCTAGAGAGTAAATTCACATCCACCAGTGATTATAGTCCAAGCCATATGAAATGAAGAATCCATGATGACTCATGGTTTTAGATGTGTTGTTGCAGTAGTTTTAGGCAAATATAGCTATTTTCTATCTCCAAACCACTAGGTGGCACTATGACAGAATCGTGCATGCAACCTCAGGTCATGACTGCGTTACATCTAGCTAGTTTCATGACTATACACTTTAGTTCAGTAAAGAAATAGTTGTATGACCATAGGGCTTGCTTGATATGAAAGATTATGTTCAATTATAGGGCCACATAGTGGTTCAGGCATACAAATTTTTTTGTGTGGCCTCAGACTCTGCACATACATCAGCGTATCAAATCTGGTGAAAAAATCTCTTTTCGTTGCGAAATTATAACCATTTATGTGTAAAAACCACAAATTTTAAAGGTAATTTTTCGTTTTTTGCAATTTTCGGCCATTTCTGATGAAAATTTTAATATAACGCCAATATAACTTTTTGTTCAGAAGGTAATGCAATGTTCTTCCTATGGTGTTTTCGAGTCGATCGGAATAACGCTCGCGGAGATATTCGCGCATGTTTTTTAAGTGCTGTTTTGCTGCGCAGGGCTAACCGTAAGGCGAAATCTGGCATATTTGGTATCGTTGGACTCGGCGACTACTCAGGGCTCCTAAAAATCAAGTCCCGTCAAAATACGTTGATCGCAGCCAAAGTAATAGGTGTATAAAACATCTGTCTGGCCACTAGGTGGCGCTGCGACGAAACTGTGCATGCACACTCAGTTCCTGACTGGCATCACAAGTACCAAGTGTCGTGTCAATAGGCTTAAGTTTTACGAAGATACAGCCTAAAATCAGTTGTTTTGCGCTCTATGTAAAATTCGTTAAGGCGGTATACGACAACGGATTGCTGTAGCAAAATTCTTTTGATAACTTTTTGCCATGAGTGTCTTTAGATGATACATACCAATTTTCGTGGCAATCGGACAAAAGCTCTAGGACGAGTTCGAAAAAGTAGGTTTTACGATTAATTCAAAATGGCGGAAAAATTTCCATGACGTAAATTGACATCATAGGGCCTAAACGAATCGTCTTGAGCCAAGGAATCAGAGGAATCAAGAAATTTGTTTCTAGGACTTACGGATCAGAAGTTATAAACAAAAACATAAGTGCAACTTTGGGCTGTTGGTGGCGCTAGCGGGTTAGACATAGAGACTCCAAATTTGCTGTGGGGCCACATTGGACTGTCCTCTATCAGTGTGCAAAATTTCATAACTTTCCTACGTACGGTTCTATGGGCTGCCATAGACCGCAATGGCGGAAGAAGAAAAATGTACTAACAGAAACAATTACCAATATAGCTGCAAGCAGCAATGCCGGGGTCAAGCCGAAAAGGGCACAGAAGGATGAAAAATTTAGTTTGGATTAGCAGATTAAAGAACCTAGGTAAACCTAATGATAACAGATAAAAAATGGCAATGTAACCAACAAAAATAATCTATGTTCTTGTCTACTGTGATCGTCCTTCTGTTATTGACAATCATGGAACATTAGAGCACTGAAGGACTTGTGAGTGGTGTTTGCAGTGGTAAAACATAGGACACATCATGTTACAGCAAGTTTAATGAGTCAAAAAAGACCACCCCCATGTATCTACGATGTTCTGATGCAGAGATATAGCTCTTGCAAAATACGGTTGATAAGGTATTCTCATTGGTTGCAAGGGAGTGAATTGGCAACCACCAGTGATTATAGTCAAAGCCATGAAATGAATAATCCATGATGACTCATGGTTTTAGATGTGTTGTTGTAGTAGTTTTAGGCAAAAAATGCCATATTCTATCTCAAAACCAGTAGGTGGCGCAATGACAAAATTGTGCATGCAACATCAGGTCAAGATTGTGTTACATCTAGCTAGTTTTATGACTATACACTTTAGTTTAGTGAAGAAACAGTTGTATGACCATAGGGCTGGCTTGATATCAAAGATTTTGTTTAATTATAAGGCCAACTAGTGGTGCAAGCATACTACTTTTTTTGTGTGGCTTTAGAATGTGTTCATACATCAGCGTATCAAATCCGGTGAAAAAATCTATTTTCGTTACGAAGTTACAACCATTTATGTGTAAAAACACAAAATTAGAAGGTAATTTTTCGTTTTTTGCAATTTTCGACCATTTCTGATGAAAATTTTAATATAACGCCAATAGAACTTTTTGTTCAGAAGGTAATGCAATGTTCTTCCTATGGTGTTTTCGAGTCGATCGGAATAACGCTCGCGGAGATATTTGCGTGTGTTTTTTAAGTGCTGTTTTGCTACGCAGGGCTAACCGTAAGGCGAAATCTGGCATGTTTGGTATCGTTGGACTCGGCGACTACTCAGGACTCCTAAAAATCAAGTCCCATGAAAATACATCAATCACAGCCAAAGTTATAGGCGTATAAAACATTGGTCTGGCCACTAGGTGGCGCTGTGACGAAACTGTGCATGCACACTCAGATCCTGACTGGCATCACAAGTACCAAGAGTCGTGTCAATAGGCCTAAATTTGACGAAGATACAGCCTAAAATCTGTTTTTTTGCGCTCTACGTAAAATTTGTTGACGCGCTATACGACAACGGATTAATTTATCAAAATTCTTTTAATAACTTTTTGCCGTGAGGGTCTCTAGATGCTACATACCAATTTTTGCGGCAATCGGGTAAAAACTCTAGGACGAGTTCGCAAAAGTAGGTTTTATGAATAATTCAAAATGGCGGAAAAATTTTCATGACGGAAAATTACGTCATATGGTCCAATCGAATCGTCTTAAGCCAAGGAATCAGAGGAAACAAGAATTTCGTTTCTAGGACTTACGGATCAAAAGTTATAAGCAAAAACATAAGTGCAACTTTGGACTGTTGGTGGCGCTAGCATGTTTGAGATAGAGACTCCAAATTTGCTGTGGATAATATTTGGACTGTCCTTTATCAGTGTGCCAAATTTCATAACTTTCCTACGTATGGTTCTATGGGCTGCCATAGACCGCAATGGCGGAAGAAGAAGCAGAATAATTATTATAATAATAATAAGAACACTAACAAATACAATAGGGGTCTTCGCCCCTTCGGGGCTTGACCCCTAAATATAGCTGCAAGCAGCAATCACCGGGGTCAAGCCGAAAAGGGCACAGAAGGATGTAAAGTTGCGTTTGGATAAGCAGACTGAAGAACTTAGGTAAACCTAATGATTTCAGATGAAAAAATGCAAAGTAATCAACAAAAATAATCTATGTTCTTGTCTACTGCAACTGTCCTTCGGTTATTGACAATCATGGGACATTAGGGCACTGAAGGACATGTATGTGATGCTTACAGTGGGCAAACATGGGTCACAACATGTTACAACAAGTTAAAAGAGTCAAAAGAGACCATCCCCATGTCTCTGCGATGTTCTGATGCAGAGAAAAAACTCTTGCAAAAACAGTTGATAAGGTATTCTCATTGGTTGCTAGAGAGTAAATGGACATCCACTAGTGATTATAGTCAAAGCCATGAAAGGAATAATCCATGATGACTCATGGTTTTAGATGTGTTGTTGCAGTAGTTTTAGGCCAAAAAAATGCCATATTCTGTCTCAAAACCAGTAGGTGGCGCAATGACAAAATTGTGCATGCAACCTCAGGTCATAACTGTGTTACATCTAGCTAGTTTTATGACTATACACTTTAGTTTAGTGAAGAAACAGTTGTATGACCATAGGGTGGCTTGATTTCAAAGGTTTTATTCAATTATAAGGCCAACTAGTGGTGCAAGCATACAATTTTTTTTGTGTAGCCTCAGACTGTGGTCGTACATCAGCGTATCAAATATGGTGAAAAAATCTCTTTGCGTTACGAAGTTATAACCATTTATGTGTAAAAACAGAAAATTTAAAGGTAATTTTTCGTTTTTTGCAATTTTCGGCCATTTCTGATGAAAATTTTAATACAACGCCAATAGAACTTTTTGTTCAGAAGGTAATGCAATATTCTTCCTATGATGTTTTTGAGTCGATCAGAATTACGCTCGCGGAGATATTCGCGCGTGTTTTTTAAGTGCTGTTTTGCTGCGCAGGGCTAACCGTAAGGCGAAATCTGGCATGTTTGGTAAGGTTGGACTCGGCAACTATTCTGGACTTCAGCGAAACAAGTCCCGTGAAAAAACACAGATCAGAGCCAAAGTTATAAGCATGCACAACATTCGTATGACCACTAGGTGGTGCTGTGACGAAACTCTGCATGCCCCCTCAGATCCTCACTGGCATCACAACTACCAAGTGTGGCGTCAATAGACATAAGATTGGCGAAGATACACACTAAAACCTGTTTTTTGGGCTCTACGTAAAATTTGTTGACGCGCTATACGAAAACGGAATGGTTTATCAAAATTCTTTTAATAACTTTTTGCCCTGAGTGTCTCTAGATGCTACATACCATTTTTCGTGGCAATTGGGCAAAAGCTCTAGGACAAGTTCGCAAAAGTAGGTTTTATGAATAAATCAAAATGGCGGAAAATTTTTCATGACGGAAAATGACGTCATAGGGTCCAATCGAATCGTCTTGAGCCAAGGAATCAGAGGATACAAGAATTTAGTGTCTAGGACTTACGGGTCAGAAGTTATAGGCAAATACATAAGTGCAAATTTGGACTGTTGGTGGCGCTAGCGGGTTAGAGATACAGACTTCAAATTTGCTGTGGAGACTTTTTGGACAGTCCTCTATCAGTGTGCCAAATTTCATAACTTTCCTACGTACGGTTCTATAGGCTGCCATAGACCGCAATGGCGGAGGAAGAAAAAGAAAAAGAAAAAGAAAAAGAAAAAGAAAAAGAAAACTAACAGAAACAATAGGGGTCTTCGCCCATTCTGGGCTTGACCCCTAAATATAGCTGCAAGCAGCAATCACCGGGGTCAAGCCGAAAAGGGCACAGAAGGATGTAAAGTTGCGTTTGGATAAGCAGACTGAAGATCTTAGGTAAACCTAATGATTTCAGATGAAAAAATGCAAAGTAATCAACAAAAATAATCTATGTTCTTGTCTACTGCAACTGTCCTTCGGTTATTGACAATCATGGGACATTAGAGCACTGAAGGACATGTATGTGATGCTTACAGTGGGCAAACATGGGTCACAACATGTTACAACAAGTTAAAAGAGTCAAAAGAGACCATCCCCATGTCTCTGCGATGTTCTGATGCAGAGAAAAAACTCTTGCAAAAACAGTTGATAAGGTATTCTCATTGGTTGCTAGAGAGTAAATGGACATCCACTAGTGATTATAGTCAAAGCCATGAAAGGAATAATCCATGATGACTCATGGTTTTAGATGTGTTGTTGCAGTAGTTTTAGGCCAAAAAAATGCCATATTCTGTCTCAAAACCAGTGGGTGGCGCAATGACAAAATTCGTGCATGCAACCTCAGGTCATAACTGTGTTACATCTTGCTAGTTTTATGACTATACACTTTAGTTTAGTGAAGAAACAGTTGTATGACCATAGGGTGGCTTGATTTCAAAGGTTTTATTCAATTATAAGGCCAACTAGTGGTGCAAGCATACAATTTTTTTTGTGTAGCCTCAGACTGTGGTCGTACATCAGCGTATCAAATATGGTGAAAAAATCTCTTTGCGTTACGAAGTTATAACCATTTATGTGTAAGAACAGAAAATTTAAAGGTAATTTTTCGTTTTTTGCAATTTTCGGCCATTTCTGATGAAAATTTTAATACAACGCCAATAGAACTTTTTGTTCAGAAGGTAATGCAATATTCTTCCTATGATGTTTTCGAGTCGATCAGAATTACGCTCGCGGAGATATTCGCGCGTGTTTTTTAAGTGCTGTTTTGCTGCGCAGGGCTAACCGTAAGGCGAAATCTGGCATGTTTGGTAAGGTTGGACTCGGCAACTATTCTGGACTTCAGCGAAACAAGTCCCGTGAAAAAACACAGATCAGAGCCAAAGTTATAAGCATGCACAACATTCGTATGACCACTAGGTGGTGCTGTGACGAAACTCTGCATGCCCCCTCAGATCCTCACTGGCATCACAACTACCAAGTGTGGCGTCAATAGACATAAGATTGGCGAAGATACACACTAAAACCTGTTTTTTGGGCTCTACGTAAAATTTGTTGACGCGCTATACGAAAACGGAATGGTTTATCAAAATTTTTTTAATAACTTTTTGCCCTGAGTGTCTCTAGATGCTACATACCATTTTTCGTGGCAATTGGGCAAAAGCTCTAGGACAAGTTCGCAAAAGTAGGTTTTATGAATAAATCAAAATGGCGGAAAATTTTTCATGACGGAAAATGACGTCATAGGGTCCAATCGAATCGTCTTGAGCCAAGGAATCAGAGGATACAAGAATTTAGTGTCTAGGACTTACGGGTCAGAAGTTATAGGCAAATACATAAGTGCAAATTTGGACTGTTGGTGGCGCTAGCGGGTTAGAGATACAGACTTCAAATTTGCTGTGGAGACTTTTTGGACAGTCCTCTATCAGTGTGCCAAATTTCATAACTTTCCTACGTACGGTTCTATAGGCTGCCATAGACCGCAATGGCGGAGGAAGAAAAAGAAAAAGAAAAAGAAAAAGAAAAAGAAAAAGAAAACTAACAGAAACAATAGGGGTCTTCGCCCATTCTGGGCTTGACCCCTAAATATAGCTGCAAGCAGCAATCACCGGGGTCAAGCCGAAAAGGGCACAGAAGGATGTAAAGTTGCGTTTGGATAAGCAGACTGAAGAACTTAGGTAAACCTAATGATTTCAGATGAAAAAATGCAAAGTAATCAACAAAAATAATCTATGTTCTTGTCTACTGCAACTGTCCTTCGGTTATTGACAATCATGGGACATTAGAGCACTGAAGGACATGTATGTGATGCTTACAGTGGGCAAACATGGGTCACAACATGTAACAACAAGTTAAAAGAGTCAAAAGAGACCATCCCCATGTCTCTGCGATGTTCTGATGCAGAGAAAAAACTCTTGCAAAAACAGTTGATAAGGTATTCTCATTGGTTGCTAGAGAGTAAATGGACATCCACTAGTGATTATAGTCAAAGCCATGAAAGGAATAATCCATGATGACTCATGGTTTTAGATGTGTTGTTGCAGTAGTTTTAGGCCAAAAAAATGCCATATTCTGTCTCAAAACCAGTAGGTGGCGCAATGACAAAATTCGTGCATGCAACCTCAGGTCATAACTGTGTTACATCTTGCTAGTTTTATGACTATACACTTTAGTTTAGTGAAGAAACAGTTGTATGACCATAGGGTGGCTTGATTTCAAAGGTTTTATTCAATTATAAGGCCAACTAGTGGTGCAAGCATACAATTTTTTTTGTATAGCCTCAGACTGTGGTCGTACATCAGCGTATCAAATATGGTGAAAAAATCTCTTTGCGTTACGAAGTTATAACCATTTATGTGTAAAAACAGAAAATTTAAAGGTAATTTTTCGTTTTTTGCAATTTTCGGCCATTTCTGATGAAAATTTTAATACAACGCCAATAGAACTTTTTGTTCAGAAGGTAATGCAATATTCTTCCTATGATGTTTTCGAGTCGATCAGAATTACGCTCGCGGAGATATTCGCGCGTGTTTTTTAAGTGCTGTTTTGCTGCGCAGGGCTAACCGTAAGGCGAAATCTGGCATGTTTGGTAAGGTTGGACTCGGCAACTATTCTGGACTTCAGCGAAACAAGTCCCGTGAAAAAACACAGATCAGAGCCAAAGTTATAAGCATGCACAACATTCGTATGACCACTAGGTGGTGCTGTGACGAAACTCTGCATGCCCCCTCAGATCCTCACTGGCATCACAACTACCAAGTGTGGCGTCAATAGACATAAGATTGGCGAAGATACACACTAAAACCTGTTTTTTGGGCTCTACGTAAAATTTGTTGACGCGCTATACGAAAACGGAATGGTTTATCAAAATTTTTTTAATAACTTTTTGCCCTGAGTGTCTCTAGATGCTACATACCATTTTTCGTGGCAATTGGGCAAAAGCTCTAGGACAAGTTCGCAAAAGTAGGTTTTATGAATAAATCAAAATGGCGGAAAATTTTTCATGACGGAAAATGACGTCATAGGGTCCAATCGAATCGTCTTGAGCCAAGGAATCAGAGGATACAAGAATTTAGTGTCTAGGACTTACGGGTCAGAAGTTATAGGCAAATACATAAGTGCAAATTTGGACTGTTGGTGGCGCTAGCGGGTTAGAGATACAGACTTCAAATTTGCTGTGGAGACTTTTTGGACAGTCCTCTATCAGTGTGCCAAATTTCATAACTTTCCTACGTACGGTTCTATAGGCTGCCATAGACCGCAATGGCGGAGGAAGAAAAAGAAAAAGAAAAAGAAAAAGAAAAAGAAAAAGAAAAAGAAAACTAACAGAAACAATAGGGGTCTTCGCCCATTCTGGGCTTGACCCCTAAATATAGCTGCAAGCAGCAATCACCGGGGTCAAGCCGAAAAGGGCACAGAAGGATGTAAAGTTGCGTTTGGATAAGCAGACTGAAGAACTTAGGTAAACCTAATGATTTCAGATGAAAAAATGCAAAGTAATCAACAAAAATAATCTATGTTCTTGTCTACTGCAACTGTCCTTCGGTTATTGACAATCATGGGACATTAGAGCACTGAAGGACATGTATGTGATGCTTACAGTGGGCAAACATGGGTCACAACATGTAACAACAAGTTAAAAGAGTCAAAAGAGACCATCCCCATGTCTCTGCGATGTTCTGATGCAGAGAAAAAACTCTTGCAAAAACAGTTGATAAGGTATTCTCATTGGTTGCTAGAGAGTAAATGGACATCCACTAGTGATTATAGTCAAAGCCATGAAAGGAATAATCCATGATGACTCATGGTTTTAGATGTGTTGTTGCAGTAGTTTTAGGCCAAAAAAATGCCATATTCTGTCTCAAAACCAGTAGGTGGCGCAATGACAAAATTCGTGCATGCAACCTCAGGTCATAACTGTGTTACATCTTGCTAGTTTTATGACTATACACTTTAGTTTAGTGAAGAAACAGTTGTATGACCATAGGGTGGCTTGATTTCAAAGGTTTTATTCAATTATAAGGCCAACTAGTGGTGCAAGCATACAATTTTTTTTGTATAGCCTCAGACTGTGGTCGTACATCAGCGTATCAAATATGGTGAAAAAATCTCTTTGCGTTACGAAGTTATAACCATTTATGTGTAAAAACAGAAAATTTAAAGGTAATTTTTCGTTTTTTGCAATTTTCGGCCATTTCTGATGAAAATTTTAATACAACGCCAATAGAACTTTTTGTTCAGAAGGTAATGCAATATTCTTCCTATGATGTTTTCGAGTCGATCAGAATTACGCTCGCGGAGATATTCGCGCGTGTTTTTTAAGTGCTGTTTTGCTGCGCAGGGCTAACCGTAAGGCGAAATCTGGCATGTTTGGTAAGGTTGGACTCGGCAACTATTCTGGACTTCAGCGAAACAAGTCCCGTGAAAAAACACAGATCAGAGCCAAAGTTATAAGCATGCACAACATTCGTATGACCACTAGGTGGTGCTGTGACGAAACTCTGCATGCCCCCTCAGATCCTCACTGGCATCACAACTACCAAGTGTGGCGTCAATAGACATAAGATTGGCGAAGATACACACTAAAACCTGTTTTTTGGGCTCTACGTAAAATTTGTTGACGCGCTATACGAAAACGGAATGGTTTATCAAAATTTTTTTAATAACTTTTTGCCCTGAGTGTCTCTAGATGCTACATACCATTTTTCGTGGCAATTGGGCAAAAGCTCTAGGACAAATTCGCAAAAGTAGGTTTTATGAATAAATCAAAATGGCGGAAAATTTTTCATGACGGAAAATGACGTCATAGGGTCCAATCGAATCGTCTTGAGCCAAGGAATCAGAGGATACAAAAATTTAGTGTCTAGGACTTACGGGTCAGAAGTTATAGGCAAATACATAAGTGCAAATTTGGACTGTTGGTGGCGCTAGCGGGTTAGAGATACAGACTTCAAATTTGCTGTGGAGACTTTTTGGACAGTCCTCTATCAGTGTGCCAAATTTCATAACTTTCCTACGTACGGTTCTATAGGCTGCCATAGACCGCAATGGCGGAGGAAGAAAAAGAAAAAGAAAAAGAAAAAGAAAAAGAAAACTAACAGAAACAATAGGGGTCTTCGCCCATTCTGGGCTTGACCCCTAAATATAGCTGCAAGCAGCAATACCGGGGTCAAGCCGAAAAGGACCCAAAAGGATGTAAAATTGAGATTGGATAAGCAGACTGAAGAACCTAGTTAAACCAAGTTTAATTAGTGAAAAGAGCCCACCCCCGTGTCTCTACGGTGTTCCGATGCAGAGATATAGCTTTTGCAAAAACGGTTGATAAGGTATTCTCATTGGTTGCTAGGGAGTGAATTGGCAACCATCAGTGATTATAGTCAAAGCCATGAAAGGAATAATCCATGATGACTCATGGTTTTAGAAGTGTTGTTGCAGTAGTTTTAGGCAAAAAATGCGTTATTCTATCTCAAAACCAGTAGGTGGCGCAATGACAAAATTGTGCATGCAACCTCAGGTCATAACTGTGTTACATCTAGCTAGTTTTATGACTATACACTTTAGTTTAGTGAAGAAACAGTTGTATGACCATAGGGCTGGCTTGATATCAAAGGTTTTGTTCAATTATAGGGCCACCTAGTGGTGCAAGCATACAATTTTTTTTGTGTGGCCTCAAAATATGCTCATACATCAGGGTATCAAATATGGTAAAAAAATCTCTTTGCGTTACGAAGTTATAGCCATTTATGTGTAAAAACACAAAATTTAAAGGTAATTTTTCGTTTTTTGCAATTTTCAGCCATTTCTGATGAAAATTTTAATACAATGCCAATAGAACTTTTTGTTCAGAAGGTAATGCAATATTCTTCCTATGATGTTTTCGAGTCGATCAGAATTACGCTCGCGGAGATATTCGCGCGTGTTTTTTAAGTGCTATTTTGCCGCGCAGGGTTAACCGTAAGGCCAATTCTGGCATGTTTGGTATCGTTGGACTCGGCAACTATTCAGGACTCCAAGGAAACAAGTCCCATGAAAATACGTCGATCACAGCCAAAGTTATAGGTGTGTAAAACATTCGTCTTACCACTAGGTGGCGCTGCGACGAAACTGGGCATGCGCTCTCAGTTTCTGACTGGCATCACAAGTACCAAGTGTCGTTTCAATAGGCTTAAGTTTGGCGAAGATACAGCCTCAAATCCGTTTTTTTGCACTCTACGTAAAATTTGTTGACGCGGTTTACGCAAACAGATTGGCGAATCGACATGAATTCCATAACTTTTTGCCGTGAGGGTCTGTAGATGCTACATACCGATTTTCGTGGAAATCGGGCAAAAGCTCTAGGACGAGTTCGCAAAAGTAGGTTTTACGAATAATTCAAAATGGCGGAAAAATTTTCATGACGGAAAATGACGTCATAGGGTCCAGTCGAATCGTCTTGAGCCAAGGAATCAGAGGAAACAAGAATTTCGTTTCTAGGACGTATGGGTCAGAAGTTATAAACAAAAACGTAAGTGCAACTTTAGACTGTTGGTGGCGCTAGAGGGTTGGAGTTAGAGACTCCAAATTTGCTGTGGGGACACATTGGACTGTCCTTTATCAGTGTGCCAAATTTCATAACTTTCCTACGTACGGTTCTATGGGCTGCCATAGACCGCAATGGCGGAAGAAGAAGAAGAAGAATAATAATAATAAATATAGCTGCAAGCAGCAATACCGGGGTCAAGCCGAAAAGGGCACAGAAGGGTGTAAAGTTGAGTTTGGATAAGAATACTAAAGAACCTATGTAAACCTCATGATGTCAAATGAAAAAAACGCAAAAGTAATCAACAAAAATAATCTATGTTATTGTCTACTGCAATCATCCTTCTGTTATTGACAATCATGGAACATTAGAGCACTGAAGGACATGTGAGTGATGTTTGCAGTGGCATAAAACACAACATGTTACAACAAGTTAAATCAGTCAAAAGAGACCATCCCCATGTCTCTACGATGTTCTGATGCAAAGAAAAAGCTCTTTCAAAAACGGTTCATAAGGTATTCTCATTGGTTGCTAGAGAGTAAATTCACATCCACCAGTGATTATAGTCCAAGCCATGAAATGAAGAATCCATGATGACTTATGATTTTAGATGTGTTGTTGCAGTATTTTTAGGCAAATATAGCTATTTTCTATCTCCAAACCACTAGGTGGCACTATGACAGAATCGTGCATGCAACCTCAGGTCATGACTGCGTTACATCTAGCTAGTTTCGTGACTATACACTTTAGTTCAGTAAAGAAATAGTTGTATGACCATAGGGCTTGCTTGATATGAAAGATTATGTTCAATTATAGGGCCACCTAGTGGTTCAGGCATACCAATTTTTTTGTGTGGCCTCAGACTCTGCTCATACATCAGCGTATCAAATCTGGTGAAAAAATCTCTTTTCGTTGTGAAGTTATAACCATTTATGTGTAAAAACACAAAATTTAAAGGTAATTTTTCGTTTTTTGCAATTTTCAGCCATTTCTGATGAAAATTTTAATACAATGCCAATAGAACTTTTTGTTCAGAAGGTAATGCAATATTCTTCCTATGATGTTTTCGAGTCGATCAGAATTACGCTCGCGGAGATATTCGCGCGTGTTTTTTAAGTGCTATTTTGCCGCGCAGGGTTAACCGTAAGGCCAATTCTGGCATGTTTGGTATCGTTGGACTCGGCAACAATTCAGGACTCCAAGGAAACAAGTCCCATGAAAATACGTCGATCACAGCCAAAGTTATAGGTGTGTAAAACATTCGTCTTACCACTAGGTGGCGCTGCGACGAAACTGGGCATGCGCTCTCAGTTCCTGACTGGCATCACAAGTACCAAGTGTCGTTTCAATAGGCTTAAGTTTGGCGAAGATACAGCCTCAAATCCGTTTTTTTGCACTCTACGTAAAATTTGTTGACGCGGTTTACGCAAACAGATTGGCGAATCGACATGAATTCCATAACTTTTTGCCGGGAGGGTCTGTAGATGCTACATACCGATTTTCGTGGAAATCGGGCAAAAGCTCTAGGACGAGTTCGCAAAAGTAGGTTTTACGAATAATTCAAAATGGCGGAAAAATTTTCATGACGGAAAATGACGTCATAGGGTCCAGTCGAATCGTCTTGAGCCAAGGAATCAGAGGAAACAAGAATTTCGTTTCTAGGACGTACGGGTCAGAAGTTATAAACAAAAACGTAAGTGCAACTTTAGACTGTTGGTGGCGCTAGAGGGTTGGAGTTAGAGACTCCAAATTTGCTGTGGGGACACATTGGACTGTCCTTTATCAGTGTGCCAAATTTCATAACTTTCCTACGTACGGTTCTATGGGCTGCCATAGACCGCAATGGCGGAAGAAGAAGAAGAATAATAATAATAATAAGAAAACTAACAAATACAATAGGGGTCTTCGCCCCTTCGGGGCTTGACCCCTAAATATAGCTGCAAGCAGCAATACCGGGGTCAAGCCGAAAAGGGCCCAAAAGGATGTAAAATTGAGATTGGATAAGCAGACTGAAGAACCTAGTTAAACCAAGTTTAATTAGTGAAAAGAGCCCACCCCCGTGTCTCTACGGTGTTCCGATGCAGAGATATAGCTTTTGCAAAAACGGTTGATAAGGTATTCTCATTGGTTGCTAGGGAGTGAATTGGCAACCATCAGAGATTATAGTCAAAGCCATGAAAGGAATAATCCATGATGACTCATGGTTTTAGAAGTGTTGTTGCAGTAGTTTTAGGCAAAAAATGCGTTATTCTATCTCAAAACCAGTAGGTGGCGCAATGACAAAATTGTGCATGCAACCTCAGGTCATAACTGTGTTACATCTAGCTAGTTTTATGACTATACACTTTAGTTTAGTGAAGAAACAGTTGTATGACCATAGGGCTGGCTTGATATCAAAGGTTTTGTTCAATTATAGGGCCACCTAGTGGTGCAAGCATACAATATTTTTTGTGTGGCCTCAAAATATGCTCATACATCAGGGTATCAAATATGGTAAAAAAATCTCTTTGCGTTACGAAGTTATAGCCATTTATGTGTAAAAACACAAAATTTAAAGGTAATTTTTCGTTTTTTGCAATTTTCAGCCATTTCTGATGAAAATTTTAATACAATGCCAATGGAACTTTTTGTTCAGAAGGTAATGCAATATTCTTCCTATGATGTTTTCGAGTCGATCAGAATTACGCTCGCGGAGATATTCGCGCGTGTTTTTTAAGTGCTATTTTGCCGCGCAGGGTTAACCGTAAGGCCAATTCTGGCATGTTTGGTATCGTTGGACTCGGCAACTATTCAGGACTCCAAGGAAACAAGTCCCATGAAAATACGTCGATCACAGCCAAAGTTATAGGTGTGTAAAACATTCGTCTTACCACTAGGTGGCGCTGCGACGAAACTGGGCATGCGCTCTCAGTTCCTGACTGGCATCACAAGTACCAAGTGTCGTTTCAATAGGCTTAAGTTTGGCGAAGATACAGCCTCAAATCCGTTTTTTTGCACTCTACGTAAAATTTGTTGACGCGGTTTACGCAAACAGATTGGCGAATCGACATGAATTCCATAACTTTTTGCCGTGAGGGTCTGTAGATGCTACATACCGATTTTCGTGGAAATCGGGCAAAAGCTCTAGGACGAGTTCGCAAAAGTAGGTTTTACGAATAATTCAAAATGGCGGAAAAATTTTCATGACGGAAAATGACGTCATAGGGTCCAGTCGAATCGTCTTGAGCCAAGGAATCAGAGGAAACAAGAATTTCGTTTCTAGGACGTACGGGTCAGAAGTTATAAACAAAAACGTAAGTGCAACTTTAGACTGTTGGTGGCGCTAGAGGGTTGGAGTTAGAGACTCCAAATTTGCTGTGGGGACACATTGGACTGTCCTTTATCAGTGTGCCAAATTTCATAACTTTCCTACGTACGGTTCTATGGGCTGCCATAGACCGCAATGGCGGAAGAAGAAGAAGAAGAAGAAGAATAATAATAATAATAAGAAAACTAACAAATACAATAGGGGTCTTCGCCCCTTCGGGGCTTGACCCCTAATAAATATAGCTGCAAGCAGCAATCACCGGGGTCAAGCCGAAAAGGGCACAGAAGGATGTAAAGTTGCGTTTGGATAAGCAGACTGAAGAACTTAGGTAAACCTAATGATTTCAGATGAAAAAATGCAAAGTAATCAACAAAAATAATCTATGTTCTTGTCTACTGCAACTGTCCTTCGGTTATTGACAATCATGGGACATTAGAGCACTGAAGGACATGTATGTGATGCTTACAGTGGGCAAACATGGGTCACAACATGTAACAACAAGTTAAAAGAGTCAAAAGAGACCATCCCCATGTCTCTGCGATGTTCTGATGCAGAGAAAAAACTCTTGCAAAAACAGTTGATAAGGTATTCTCATTGGTTGCTAGAGAGTAAATGGACATCCACTAGTGATTATAGTCAAAGCCATGAAAGGAATAATCCATGATGACTCATGGTTTTAGATGTGTTGTTGCAGTAGTTTTAGGCCAAAAAATGCCATATTCTGTCTCAAAACCAGTAGGTGGCGCAATGACAAAATTCGTGCATGCAACCTCAGGTCATAACTGTGTTACATCTTGCTAGTTTTATGACTATACACTTTAGTTTAGTGAAGAAACAGTTGTATGACCATAGGGTGGCTTGATTTCAAAGGTTTTATTCAATTATAAGGCCAACTAGTGGTGCAAGCATACAATTTTTTTTGTATAGCCTCAGACTGTGGTCGTACATCAGCGTATCAAATATGGTGAAAAAATCTCTTTGCGTTACGAAGTTATAACCATTTATGTGTAAAAACAGAAAATTTAAAGGTAATTTTTCGTTTTTTGCAATTTTCGGCCATTTCTGATGAAAATTTTAATACAACGCCAATAGAACTTTTTGTTCAGAAGGTAATGCAATATTCTTCCTATGATGTTTTCGAGTCGATCAGAATTACGCTCGCGGAGATATTCGCGCGTGTTTTTTAAGTGCTGTTTTGCTGCGCAGGGCTAACCGTAAGGCGAAATCTGGCATGTTTGGTAAGGTTGGACTCGGCAACTATTCTGGACTTCAGCGAAACAAGTCCCGTGAAAAAACACAGATCAGAGCCAAAGTTATAAGCATGCACAACATTCGTATGACCACTAGGTGGTGCTGTGACGAAACTCTGCATGCCCCCTCAGATCCTCACTGGCATCACAACTACCAAGTGTGGCGTCAATAGACATAAGATTGGCGAAGATACACACTAAAACCTGTTTTTTGGGCTCTACGTAAAATTTGTTGACGCGCTATACAAAAACGGAATGGTTTATCAAAATTCTTTTAATAACTTTTTGCCCTGAGTGTCTCTAGATGCTACAAACCATTTTTCGTGGCAATTGGGCAAAAGCTCTAGGACAAGTTCGCAAAGTAGGTTTTATGAATAAATCAAAATGGCGGAAAATTTTTCATGACGGAAAATGACGTCATAGGGTCCAATCGAATCGTCTTGAGCCAAGGAATCAGAGGATACAAGAATTTAGTGTCTAGGACTTACAGGTCAGAAGTTATAGGCAAATACATAAGTGCAAATTTGGACTGTTGGTGGCGCTAGCGGGTTAGAGATACAGACTTCAAATTTGCTGTGGAGACTTTTTGGACAGTCTTCTATCAGTGTGCCAAATTTCATAACTTTCCTACGTACGGTTCTATAGGCTGCCATAGACCGCAATGGCGGAGGAAGAAAAAGAAAAAGAAAAAGAAAAAGAAAAAGAAAAAGAAAACTAACAGAAACAATAGGGGTCTTCGCCCATTCTGGGCTTGACCCCTAAATATAGCTGCAAGCAGCAATACCGGGGTCAAGCCGAAAAGGACCCAAAAGGATGTAAAATTGAGATTGGATAAGCAGACTGAAGAACCTAGTTAAACCAAGTTTAATTAGTGAAAAGAGCCCACCCCCGTGTCTCTACGGTGTTCCGATGCAGAGATATAGCTTTTGCAAAAACGGTTGATAAGGTATTCTCATTGGTTGCTAGGGAGTGAATTGGCAACCATCAGTGATTATAGTCAAAGCCATGAAAGGAATAATCCATGATGACTCATGGTTTTAGAAGTGTTGTTGCAGTAGTTTTAGGCAAAAAATGCGTTATTCTATCTCAAAACCAGTAGGTGGCGCAATGACAAAATTGTGCATGCAACCTCAGGTCATAACTGTGTTACATCTAGCTAGTTTTATGACTATACACTTTAGTTTAGTGAAGAAACAGTTGTATGACCATAGGGCTGGCTTGATATCAAAGGTTTTGTTCAATTATAGGGCCACCTAGTGGTGCAAGCATACAATTTTTTTTGTGTGGCCTCAAAATATGCTCATACATCAGGGTATCAAATATGGTAAAAAAATCTCTTTGCGTTACGAAGTTATAGCCATTTATGTGTAAAAACACAAAATTTAAAGGTAATTTTTCGTTTTTTGCAATTTTCAGCCATTTCTGATGAAAATTTTAATACAATGCCAATAGAACTTTTTGTTCAGAAGGTAATGCAATATTCTTCCTATGATGTTTTCGAGTCGATCAGAATTACGCTCGCGGAGATATTCGCGCGTGTTTTTTAAGTGCTATTTTGCCGCGCAGGGTTAACCGTAAGGCCAATTCTGGCATGTTTGGTATCGTTGGACTCGGCAACTATTCAGGACTCCAAGGAAACAAGTCCCATGAAAATACGTCGATCACAGCCAAAGTTATAGGTGTGTAAAACATTCGTCTTACCACTAGGTGGCGCTGCGACGAAACTGGGCATGCGCTCTCAGTTTCTGACTGGCATCACAAGTACCAAGTGTCGTTTCAATAGGCTTAAGTTTGGCGAAGATACAGCCTCAAATCCGTTTTTTTGCACTCTACGTAAAATTTGTTGACGCGGTTTACGCAAACAGATTGGCGAATCGACATGAATTCCATAACTTTTTGCCGTGAGGGTCTGTAGATGCTACATACCGATTTTCGTGGAAATCGGGCAAAAGCTCTAGGACGAGTTCGCAAAAGTAGGTTTTACGAATAATTCAAAATGGCGGAAAAATTTTCATGACGGAAAATGACGTCATAGGGTCCAGTCGAATCGTCTTGAGCCAAGGAATCAGAGGAAACAAGAATTTCGTTTCTAGGACGTATGGGTCAGAAGTTATAAACAAAAACGTAAGTGCAACTTTAGACTGTTGGTGGCGCTAGAGGGTTGGAGTTAGAGACTCCAAATTTGCTGTGGGGACACATTGGACTGTCCTTTATCAGTGTGCCAAATTTCATAACTTTCCTACGTACGGTTCTATGGGCTGCCATAGACCGCAATGGCGGAAGAAGAAGAAGAAGAATAATAATAATAATAAATATAGCTGCAAGCAGCAATCACCGGGGTCAAGCCGAAAAGGGCACAGAAGGATGTAAAGTTGCGTTTGGATAAGCAGACTGAAGAACTTAGGTAAACCTAATGATTTCAGATGAAAAAATGCAAAGTAATCAACAAAAATAATCTATGTTCTTGTCTACTGCAACTGTCCTTCGGTTATTGACAATCATGGGACATTAGAGCACTGAAGGACATGTATGTGATGCTTACAGTGGGCAAACATGGGTCACAACATGTAACAACAAGTTAAAAGAGTCAAAAGAGACCATCCCCATGTCTCTGCGATGTTCTGATGCAGAGAAAAAACTCTTGCAAAAACAGTTGATAAGGTATTCTCATTGGTTGCTAGAGAGTAAATGGACATCCACTAGTGATTATAGTCAAAGCCATGAAAGGAATAATCCATGATGACTCATGGTTTTAGATGTGTTGTTGCAGTAGTTTTAGGCCAAAAAATGCCATATTCTGTCTCAAAACCAGTAGGTGGCGCAATGACAAAATTCGTGCATGCAACCTCAGGTCATAACTGTGTTACATCTTGCTAGTTTTATGACTATACACTTTAGTTTAGTGAAGAAACAGTTGTATGACCATAGGGTGGCTTGATTTCAAAGGTTTTATTCAATTATAAGGCCAACTAGTGGTGCAAGCATACAATTTTTTTTGTATAGCCTCAGACTGTGGTCGTACATCAGCGTATCAAATATGGTGAAAAAATCTCTTTGCGTTACGAAGTTATAACCATTTATGTGTAAAAACAGAAAATTTAAAGGTAATTTTTCGTTTTTTGCAATTTTCGGCCATTTCTGATGAAAATTTTAATACAACGCCAATAGAACTTTTTGTTCAGAAGGTAATGCAATATTCTTCCTATGATGTTTTCGAGTCGATCAGAATTACGCTCGCGGAGATATTCGCGCGTGTTTTTTAAGTGCTGTTTTGCTGCGCAGGGCTAACCGTAAGGCGAAATCTGGCATGTTTGGTAAGGTTGGACTCGGCAACTATTCTGGACTTCAGCGAAACAAGTCCCGTGAAAAAACACAGATCAGAGCCAAAGTTATAAGCATGCACAACATTCGTATGACCACTAGGTGGTGCTGTGACGAAACTCTGCATGCCCCCTCAGATCCTCACTGGCATCACAACTACCAAGTGTGGCGTCAATAGACATAAGATTGGCGAAGATACACACTAAAACCTGTTTTTTGGGCTCTACGTAAAATTTGTTGACGCGCTATACAAAAACGGAATGGTTTATCAAAATTCTTTTAATAACTTTTTGCCCTGAGTGTCTCTAGATGCTACAAACCATTTTTCGTGGCAATTGGGCAAAAGCTCTAGGACAAGTTCGCAAAGTAGGTTTTATGAATAAATCAAAATGGCGGAAAATTTTTCATGACGGAAAATGACGTCATAGGGTCCAATCGAATCGTCTTGAGCCAAGGAATCAGAGGATACAAGAATTTAGTGTCTAGGACTTACAGGTCAGAAGTTATAGGCAAATACATAAGTGCAAATTTGGACTGTTGGTGGCGCTAGCGGGTTAGAGATACAGACTTCAAATTTGCTGTGGAGACTTTTTGGACAGTCTTCTATCAGTGTGCCAAATTTCATAACTTTCCTACGTACGGTTCTATAGGCTGCCATAGACCGCAATGGCGGAGGAAGAAAAAGAAAAAGAAAAAGAAAAAGAAAAAGAAAAAGAAAACTAACAGAAACAATAGGGGTCTTCGCCCATTCTGGGCTTGACCCCTAATAATAATAATAAGAAAACTAACAAATACATTAGGGGTCTTCGCCCCTTCGGGGCTTGACCCCTAAATATAGCTGCAAGCAGCGATTAGCGGGGTTCAAGCGATCTGGGACCTTAAAGGGGTCATAGCGTGAAAATCTCACTTTTCCATGTGGAAGTGGTATAATTGGGTCCCCAGTTCTTCTATTAACCTAGACAACGTAAAACAGATCAACCCAGTAACTTTCTTTGGGAAAACCATTCTCTGTAAGCATGTGAAAATTTACGTAGTTCAAATTTGACCTGTTTTGTGAGGTAGGTAGCAAAGTGAATTACAATAATACTGCCCCCTTTATCTGCACTATCCAACCACAGCACTGCCATTTAGTGCAGAGAGAAAGAAGGGAAAAAAATAATTGACCTCACAATTGAGATTCAATTACAACAAACCACCATCATTGTGATCAGTGTTTGCATTTCATCCACTCATTTGCATTTTAAAGGTAACAGCCAAAAACGGCACACTTTTGCTCCGGCCTACAAAGTGTCAATTTTAACATGCAATCATAAATGGTCTGTGGAGTATTTTGAGGTAACACTTCACATACACACTCTGGGGACACAAACAATTTATTTTACATCTTAATAAAATCTCATAATATGACCCCTTTAAGGGCATGCCTGTGTAGATTTGCTGCTACTTAGAATCTGGAATACTAACATTTTACCAATTTTCTGTAGAGAATATGATGTGGTGCATGCCATGGCAAGATTTGCCACACAAAAGGTTTCAAAAATTGTTAACAAGAGACAAAACAGCCCACCACAAGTTCTCTACGATGTTCTGATATAGAGATATACGTCTCACAGGGCTAACCTACAGTATAACACAGCAATGGTGAAGAATAAGCTAACACACACACAGAAGCAGAAATGGCAGGGTTAGGAAATAATACTTTGAAATAAATGACCAATCTCCATATGCTTGGTGTCCTTGAAGATTCCATCAACCTATTTAAATGTTTAAGCCTTGTCCGATTGTCACATGACTGTTAAAACGGATACCAACAGAATGATTGATGAAATGTTATTTTAACATAATAATAGGGACTTCATAAATCATGTATCCATTGATGAAACCTGTGAACACATATTGGATTTGGAAACAATAAAGCAATGTTACATATTTTAATAAAAACATTTTCAGGCTCTGTCATGTTAAATTGTCAAATAGTGGTATAGCTCTGCAATCATTGGTATGTGATTATAGGCTGGGCCAATACATAACTGATCCAACTATGTTTTCAATATCAAATTCTGTCAATAACAAATGTCATGTCATTTAGTAGACTTGCAGCATATTTGCTGGTGAGCATTTGTCTGTGGTCACTTTCATAAAGTGCAGCCATTTAGTTGGGTTCTGGCAGGTCATTTGTGTGAATAATATCCAAATGCATTATTACGTGAAGTTTTGGGCTGCAATATTTTAAAAAGAACATATAAAAATGTAACTACTTTGTATTATACATCATGTCATGACACGTTTATGTCATGGAAGGTAGACTAGAATCCTAATGCTACTGATGTAAATACAGCCAGACATACAGTCTTGTTCAAAATAATAGCAGTACAATGTGACTAACCAGAATAATCAAGGTTTTTAGTTTATTTTTTATTGCTACGTGGCAAACAAGTTACCAGTAGGTTCAGTAGATTCTCAGAAAACAAATGAGACCCAGCATTCATGATATGCACGCTCTTAAGGCTGTGCAATTGGGCAATTAGTTGAATTAGTTGAAAGGGGTGTGTTCAAAAAAATAGCAGTGTGGTATTCAATCACTGAGGTCATCAATTTTGTGAAGAAACAGGTGTGAATCAGGTGGCCCCTATTTAAGGATGAAGCCAACACTTGTTGAACATGCATTTGAAAGCTGAGGAAAATGGGTCGTTCAAGACATTGTTCAGAAGAACAGCGTACTTTGATTAAAAAGTTGATTGGAGAGGGGAAAACCTATAAAGAGGTGCAAAAAATGATAGGCTGTTCAGCTAAAATTATCTCCAATGCCTTAAAATGGAGAGCAAAACCAGAGAGACGTGGAAGAAAACGGAAGACAACCATCAAAATGGATAGAAGAATAACCAGAATGACAAAGGCTCAGCCAATGATCACCTCCAGGATGATCAAAGACAGTCTGGAGTTACCTGTAAGTACTGTGACAGTTAGAAGACGTCTGTGTGAAGTTAATCTATTTTCAAGGATCCCCCGCAAAGTCCCTCTGTTAAAAAAGGCATGTGCAGAAGAGGTTACAATTTGCCAAGGAACACATCAACTGGCCTAAAGAGAAATGGAGGAACATTTTGTGGACTGATGAGAGTAAAATTGTTCTTTTTGGGTCCAAGGGCCACAGGCAGTTTGTGAGACGACCCCCAAACTCTGAATTCAAGCCACAGTATACAGTGAAGACAGTGAAGCATGGAGGTGCAAGCATCATGATATGGGCATGTTTCTCCTACTATGGTGTTGGGCCTATTTATCGCATACCAGGGATCATGGATCAGTTTGCATATGTTAAAATACTTGAAGAGGTCATGTTGCCCTATGCTAAAGAGGACATGCCCTTGAAATGGTTGTTTCAACAAGACAATGACCCAAAACACACTAGTAAATGGGCAAAGTCTTGGTTCCAAACCAACAAAATTTATGTTATGGAGTGGCCAGCCCAATCTCCAGACCTTAATCCAATTGAGAACTTGTGGGCTGATATCAAAAATGCTGTTTCTGAAGCAAAACCAAGAAATGTGAATGAATTGTGGAATGTTGTTAAAGAATCATGGAGTGGAATAACAGCTGAGAGGTGCCACAAGTTGGTTGACTCCATGCCACATAGATGTCAAGCAGTTTTAAAAAACTGTGGTCATACAACTAAATATTAGTTTAGTGATTCACAGGATTGCTAAACCCCAGAAAAAAAAATGTTTGTACAAAATAGTTTTGAGTTTGTACAGTCAAAGGTAGACACTGCTATTTTTTTGAACACACCCCTTTCAACTAATTGCCCAATTGCACAGCCTTAAGAGCGTGCATATCATGAATGCTGGGTCTTGTTTGTTTTCTGAGAATCTACTGAACCTACTGGTAACTTGTTTGCCACGTAACAATAAAAAATATACTAAAAACCTTGATTATTCTGGTTAGTCACATTGTACTGCTATTATTTTGAACAAGACTGTATATCATCTTGATAGCAGCAATTCATTTCTGATTATGCTCAGAGTTTTGGGGATAATGGAAAACTTTAATCCATATCTTTATGATTTCCTTTAAACATGCATGCTGCAATTCAATCGTACAAATGGCACCTACACCACTGTGTGACATCACATGAAATCTATGCATACAACAGCAGATATTCAAATTCATTACATTTTGTACTTGATAAATCTATACACACAGAGGACAGAAAAAATGTACTACACTGATTTTATTTTTGTTGACTGAAAAACCTAGGATGAGTTTTGAAAAATTGTTTTTGTAATTCAAACTTAAACAACTAAAGGAATAAGACTTACAATTGGTGATCAAAATTTGGCATTTATATTGGCTCACAGACTACAGGAAATTGTACTGCATTGGCTTTACTGTTGTTGAGTGAAAAACCAAGTATTAGTTCACAAAATATTTTTTTTCATATAAACATGAACATCTAGAGCAATGGTTCTCTACTCTGTTTCTGGAGGACCACTGCTCTGCACATTTTGTATGTTTCTCTCATCTGACACAATCAGTTTAGTTCATAGAAATCTCTACTATTGTGCTGATTATTTGAAGCAGGTGTGTTGAGAACCACTGATCTGTTTACTTTGCACACATTGTGTTAGACGCAAAGATTTTCAGAAAGATGAACTAAAAATCCTCACAGAGACTTGAGAACATAAAACAAACAGGCCCATCAGTTTAGTTGTAATCTCACACCATTTCGCTTGACTCGTACATGGTAAATGCTGGTTGGCTGTTGGTTGGCATGTTTTCTAAGATATGTAATTATCCTAATAGACCATTATAAGAATCTGAAAGCATATGTTATGTGCAAAATAACAAGTAGGTCAGACAAATATTTATGTGTCGTATACATATGCTATAGTCATCGTTCTTTGTTCTTAGTTTATAGCGCCACCTAGTGGACAATCTCTGCAATTTTTTGCATGTGACCTCGGCCTAGGTCTATACATATGTGTACCAAGTTTTGTGTTGATATCTCATTCCTATCATAAATGATAGCCATTTAAGTATTTGTGCCCCCGCCTCTTCGTACTTTTGACCATGGTGTTGAGACGACGAGTGCAAAGTTCAACTTTTTTGATAATTATTGATATTCAGTGTCTAAGGAATATTCCAGCACTGGATTGGTTCAGATCGGTCAAAAAACCTAGGACTAGTTCGCAAAAGTAGGTTTAAAAGAAAATTATGAATATCTCACAAACGATTCGACTGAGACAAGTGCTTCTTGAGGCAATGTTGTTCATTTTAAGTACCTCTATTAAATGATATGAGGATCTTGTTGATATCTGAAACACTGCATAATACACAATCACTTAAACAATGAAAAAACGTGATAGCGCCCCCCGGAGGCCGAATTTTTTCTTACTCTGCACAGACCTTCATGGCCAAGAGACAAACAGGCCCACCGCGTTTCGTTTCGATCGGCCTCCGTTAACCCTGCCTAATAGCTGCTTTTTCTTGATTGGCCGATGGCGGCCATGTTTTTTGACCTACGCGAAATTCCTTTGAGACATAGATAGCACCCTAGACCAGGAGCACCGGTGCCAAATCTCAAGTTGATCGGTTCCATATTTCTCTGGTTACAGCCCTTCAAAGTTGAGGTGGTGTTATAGCGCCAACTAGTGGTCAAGCGATGCAATTTTTTTCACGTGACCCCAGAATAGTCCGATGTATATGTGTACCAAATTTGGTTTCGATACCTCTTTCCAGTCCCAAGTTATAGTCATTTAAGTCCAAGAAGCTCCGCCCATTGGGGGCGTTTGGGCGTGGCTTGACGACGACGAGTATAAAGTTCAACTTTTTTTGATAAGTTTTTATATTCACACTCCAAGGAATATTACAGCACTGGAACGGTTCCGATCGGACAAAAAACCTAGGACTAGTTCATTTTTATTTTTTTCGACAAAATCGAAAATAGCGGAAAATTTTTAATGACGGAAATGAAATCGGAGATATACATTTTGTTCGTCTTGACGCAAGGAATCCAGGGATATAAGACACTTGACATTAGGACAAGAATTGTGGAAGTTATGAGCATCAACGCGTTTGCCATCGCTATAGCGCCCCCCATAGGCCGATTGTGGTGACACTCTGTCAACTTCGCGCACGAATGAAACCTACCATTTGGCCAAGTCTCAAGTCTCTAGGCCTTACGGTTTGGTCTGCACGTTCCGTTTTACGGCAGAAGAAAAATAATAAATAGAAATATAGCTGCAAGCAGCGATTACCGGGGTTCAAGCGATTTGGGACATTAAGACCATTAAGGGCATGGCTGTGTAGATTTGCTGCATTGTACAAAATAAATGATGAAAAATAAGATACCAGACACACGTGTTCAAAGTTATTAGCAAAAATTGCTATCGTTCAGTGAAATGTCTCCCTCTCTTCTCACGGAACATTGACAAATAGAACACTGAAGGAAATGTTTGTGGTGCTTGCAATGGCAAAACTCGGGTCACAAAATGTTAAAATAGGGTTAATGAGTCAAAAGAGCCGAACCCCACGTCTCTACGATGTTCTGATACAGAGATACAGCTTGCTAAATGGTTGCTAGGGTATTCTCATTGGTTGCTAGGGAGTGACTTGCAATCCATCAATGATTATACTCAAAGCCATGAAAGGAATAATCCATGATGACTCATGATTTTAAATGTAAGGTTACGGTATTTTTAAGTGAAAATAACAAATTACCACTAGGTGGCGCTATGACAAACTCGTGCATGGAATCTCAGGTCATGACTGTGTTACATCTAGCTAGTATCATGGCTGTACACTTTAGTTTATTGAAAAAACAGTTGTTTGACCATAGGGTTTGCTCAATGTCATAGGTTTTGTTAAATTATGAGGCCAACTAGTGGTGCAGGCATACCATTTTTTTTTGTATTGCCTCAGACTGTGCTCAGACATCAGCGTATCAAATCTGGTTAAAAAATATCATTTCGTTGCGGAGTTATAACCATTTATGTGTAAAAACACAAAATTTTGAGGTAATTTTTCGTTTTTTGCAATTTTCGGCCATTTCTGATGAAAATTTTAACATAACGCCAATAGAACTTTTTGTTCAGAAGGTAATACAATGTTCTTCCTATGGTCGTTTCGAGTCGATCGGAATAACCCTCGCGGAGTTATTTGCGCGTGTTTTTTAAGCGCTATTTTCCTGTGCAGAACCAACCGTAAAGCAAAACCTGGCATGCTTGGTATCGTTGGACTCGGCAACAATTCAGGACTCCAAAGAAAAAAGTTGCATGAAAATATGTTAAACTCAGCCTAAGTTATAAGCGTTTAAATGATTCGTCTGACCACTAGGTGGCGCTGTGACGAAACGACGCATGCCACCTCAGGCCATGACTGTCATCAGAAGTACCAAGTGTCGTTTTAATACTTCATTCCTGTCCGCAGTTATATCCAATAAATCCCTAGTGGCTGCGCACACTTCAGACGTTTGGGCGTGGCATGTCGACCGTGAGTCGAAAGTTCAAATTTTTTTCAATAATTATTGATATTCGAACTCCAAGGAACATTTTAGCACCGAAACGATTCCGATCGAGCGAAAAACCTAGGACTAGTTCGTTTTTATTTTTTTCTACAAAATCAAAAATAGCGGAAAATTTTTAATGACGGAAATGAAATCGGAGATATACATTTTGTTCGTCTTGACGCAAGGAATCCAGGAATATAAGACACTTGACATTTGGACAAGAATTGTCGAAGTTATGAGCATCAACGCGTTTGCCATCGCTGTAGCGCCCCCCATAGGCCGATTGGGATGACACTCTGTCATCTTCGCGCACGAATGAGACCTACCATTTGGCCAAGTCTCAAGTCTCTAGGCCTTACGGTTTGGTCTGCACGATCCGTTTTACGGCAGAAGAAAAATAATAAAAATAATAATAATAATAATAATAAAAATCAGTACAAATACAATAGGGTTTCAGCCCTTCGGGCTTGAACCCCTAATAATAAATATAGCTGCAAGCAGCGATTAGCGGGGTTCAAGCAATCTGGGACCTTAAAGGGGTCATAGCGTGAAAATCTGACTTTTTCCAAATGTAAGTGCTATAATTGGGTCCCCAGTGCTTATATCAACCTAGAAAACATGAAAAAGATAAAAAATAAAATAATCGAGAGCACAATTGAATTTCAATTACAACAAACCACCATCATTGTGATCAGTGTTTGGATTTCATCCACTCATTTGCATTTTAAAGGAAACACCCAAAAACTGCACAATTTTGCTCAGGCCTACAAAGTGTCAATTTTAACATGCTATAATAAATGATCTGTGGAGTATTTTGAGATAACACATCACATACACACTCTGGGTACACAAACAATTTATTTTACATCTTTAAAAAATCTCATTATATGACCCTTTAAGACCTTTAAGGGCATGCCTGTTTAGATTTGCTGCATTGTTATCAAATATACTTAGAATATGAAATACTAACATGTTACCAATTAGGTAAATTTTCTGAAGAGAAAATTATGTGGTGCATGCTGTTGCAAGATTTGTCACACAAAATGTTTCAAAAATTGTTAACATGAGACAAAACAGCCCACCACAATTTCTCTACGATGTTCTGATATAGAGATATAGGTCTCACATGGCTAATCTATAACACAGCAATGATGAAGAATAAGCTAAAACACATACATGCATTTACACACAGAAGCAGAAATGGCAGGGTTAGGAAATAAGACTTTGAAATAAATGACCAATCTCCATATGCTTGGTGTCCTTTAAGAGTTCATCAACCTATTTAAATGTTTATCCTATGTTCGAATGTCACATGACTGTTAAAACGGATACCGTCAGAATGATTGACGAAATGTTATTTTAACATAATAATACTGACTTCATAAAGTTAAATCATGCATCCATTGATGAAACCTGTGAACACAATTTCATTGAGTATACATTTTAAATAATAAATAATAATTTTAGCCAGCAGATGGCAGAAGATGACCTTCTGCCATCTGTTGGCTAAAATTATTGTTTTCCTTTTACAATTAATTTAACATAAAATTAGTATTGAATATTTAAAAGTAAATAAAGGTAGACACATTTTTAACTCAAATCCTGATAAGCATGCTCTTAAGTATATTAATGAGGGTCTGTGTTTCACACAGAGAGTATATATTTTTCATATAATCCTTTTATTGTGTTATTGTAAGAGAATACTAATTTATGGATTTGGAAACAATAAAGCAAAGTTACATATTTTAATAGAAACATTTTTAGGCTCTGTCATGTTAAATTGTCAAATAGTGGTATAGCTCTGCAATTATTTTCATGTGATTTTAGGCTGGGCCAATAAATAACTGATCCAGATATGTTTTCAATATCAAATTATGTCAATAACAAATGTCATGTTATTTAGTAGATTTGCAGCAGATTTGCTGGTGAGCATTTGTCTGTGTTACTTTCATAAAGTGCTGCTTTTTAGTTGGGTTCTAGCAGGTCATTAATGTGAATAATAACCAATTGCATTATCACATGAAGTTTTTGGTGCAATATTTGAAAAATAACATATAAAAATGTAACAACTTTGTATTATACATCATGTCAGGACACGTTTATGTCATGGAAGGTAGAATAGAATCCTAATGCTACTGATGTAAATAAATGGAGATAATGAAAAACTTTAATCCATATCTTTATGAGTTCCTTTAAACACACATGCTGCAATTCAGTCATACAAATGGCACCTATACCAATGTGTGACATCACATGAAATCTATGCTTACAAAAGCAGGTATTCAAATTCATTACATTTTGTATTTGATATACCTTTACACACAGAGGACAGAAAAATGTACTGCGCTGATTTTATTGTTGTTGACTGAAAAAATTCTAGTAGTTTTGAAAAGTTGTTTTTGTAATTCAAAGCTAAACAACTAAAGGAATAAGACGTACAATTGGTGATAACAATTTGGCATTCATATTTGCTCACAGACTACAGGAAATTGTATTGCATTGGCTTTAGTGGTGTTGAGTGAAAAACCAAGTATTAGTTCACAAAATAGTTTTTTCATATAATCATAAACATATAGAGCAGTGGTTCTCTACTCCGTTTCTGGAGAACCACTGCTCTGCACATTTTGTATGTTTCTCTCATCTGACACAATCAGTTTAGTTAATAGAGATCTCTACTATTGTGCTGATTATGTGAAGCAGGTGTGTTGAGAACCACTGATCTAGAGAACTGTTTACTTTGCACACATTGTGTTAGATGCAAAGATTTTCAGAAAGATGAACTAAAAATCCTCACAGACACTTGGAAACATAAGACCAACAGTCCCATGAGTTTAGTTGTAATCACACACCATTAGGCTTGACTCGTACATGGTTAATACTGGTTGGCTGTTGAGTGGCATGTTTTCAAAGATAAATGATTATCCTCATAGACCATTATAAGAACCTGAAAGTAGATGTAATGTGCAAAATAACAAGTAGGTCAGACAAATATTTATGTGTCATATACATATGCTATAGTTATGGTTATTTGTTCTTAAGTTATAGCGCCACCTAATGGACAATCTCTGCAATTTTTTGCATGTGACCTCAGCTTGGGTCTATACATATGCGTACCAAGTTTCATGTTGATATCTCATTCCTATCATAAATGATAGCAATTTAAGTATTTGTGGCCCCGCCTCTTCGTACTTTTGACCGTAGTGTTGCGACGACAAGTGCAAAGTTCAACTTTTTTTTGATAATTATTGATATTCAGTGTCTAAGGAATATTCCAGCACTGGATTGGTTCAGATCGGTCAAAAAACCTAGGACTAGTTCGCAAAAGTAGGTTTAAGAGAAAATTATGAATATCTAACAAACGATTCGACTGAGACAAGTGCTTCTTGAGGAAAAGTTGTTCATTAAATGTAGCTCTATTAAATGATATAAAGATCTTGTTGATATCTGAAACACTGCATAATACACAATCACTTAAACATTGAAAAAACGTGATAGCGCCTCCCGGAGGCCGAATTTTTTCTTACTCTGCACAGACCTTCATGGCCAAGAGACAAACAGGTCCACCACGTTTCGTTTCGATCGGCCTCCGTTAACCCTGCCCAATAGCTGCTTTTTCTTGATTGGCCGATGGCGGCCATGTTTTTTGAGCTACGCGAAATTCCTTTCCCACACAGATATTACCCTAGACCAAGAGCACCCGTGCCAAATCTCAAGTTGATCGGTCCCATATTTCTCTAGTTACAGCTCTTCAAAGTTGAAGTAGTGTTATAGCGCCAACTAGTGGTCAAGCGATGCAATTTTTTGCACGTGACCCCAGAATAGTCCGCTGTATATGTGTACCAAATTTGGTTTCGATACCTCTTTCCAATCCCAAGTTACAGCCATTGAAGTCCAAGAGGCTCCGCCCATTGGGGGCGTTTGGGCGTGGCTTGACGACGACGAGTATAAAGTTCAACTTTTTTTTGATAACTTTTCATATTCACACTCCAAGGAATATTACAGCACTGGAACGGTTCCGATCGGACAAAAAACCTAGGACTAGTTCGTTTTTTTTTTTTTCGACAAAATCGAAAATAGCGAAAAAAATTTCATGACGGAAATGAAATCGGAGATATACGTTTTGTTCGTCTTGACGCAAGGAATCCAGGGATATAAGACACTTGACATTTGGACAAGAATTCTGGGAGTTATGAGCATCAACGCGTTTGTTATCGCTATAGCGCCACCTATAGGCCAATCGGGTTGATACTCTATCAACCTCTCCCCAAATTGGGTCCTACCATTTGGCCAAGTCTCAAGTCTCTAGGCCTTACGGTTTGGTCTGCACGATCCGTTCTACGGCAGAAGAAAAATAATAACTAGAATAATAAAAATCCATACAAATACAATAGGGTTTCAGCCCTACGGGCTTGAACCCCTAAATATAGCTGCAAGCAGCGATTACCGGGGTTCAAGCGATTTGGGACATTAAGACCATTAAGGGCATGGCTGTGTAGATTTGCTGCATTGTACAAAATAAATGATGAAAAATAAGATACCAGACACACGTGTTCAAAGTTATTAGCAAAAATTGCTATCGTTCAGTGAAATGTCTCCCTCTCTTCTCACGGAACATTGACAAATAGAACACTGAAGGAAATGTTTGTGGTGCTTGCAATGGCAAAACTCGGGTCACAAAATGTTAAAATAGGGTTAATGAGTCAAAAGAGCCGAACCCCACGTCTCTACGATGTTCTGATACAGAGATACAGCTTGCTAAATGGTTGCTAGGGTATTCTCATTGGTTGCTAGGGAGTGACTTGCAATCCATCAATGATTATACTCAAAGCCATGAAAGGAATAATCCATGATGACTCATGATTTTAAATGTAAGGTTACGGTATTTTTAAGTGAAAATAACAAATTACCACTAGGTGGCGCTATGACAAACTCGTGCATGGAATCTCAGGTCATGACTGTGTTACATCTAGCTAGTATCATGGCTGTACACTTTAGTTTATTGAAAAAACAGTTGTTTGACCATAGGGTTTGCTCAATGTCATAGGTTTTGTTAAATTATGAGGCCAACTAGTGGTGCAGGCATACCATTTTTTTTGTATTGCCTCAGACTGTGCTCAGACATCAGCGTATCAAATCTGGTTAAAAAATATCATTTCGTTGCGGAGTTATAACCATTTATGTGTAAAAACACAAAATTTTGAGGTAATTTTTCGTTTTTTGCAATTTTCGGCCATTTCTGATGAAAATTTTAACATAACGCCAATAGAACTTTTTGTTCAGAAGGTAATACAATGTTCTTCCTATGGTCGTTTCGAGTCGATCGGAATAACCCTCGCGGAGTTATTCGCGCGTGTTTTTTAAGCGCTATTTTCCTGTGCAGAACCAACCGTAAAGCAAAACCTGGCATGCTTGGTATCGTTGGACTCGGCAACAATTCAGGACTCCAAAGAAAAAAGTTGCATGAAAATATGTTAAACTCAGCCTAAGTTATAAGCGTTTAAATGATTCGTCTGACCACTAGGTGGCGCTGTGACGAAACGACGCATGCCACCTCAGGCCATGACTGTCATCACAAGTACCAAGTGTCGTGTTAATACTTCATTCCTGTCCGCAGTTATATCCAATAATTCCCTAGTGGCTGCGCACACTTCAGACGTTTGGGCGTGGCATGTCGACCGTGAGTCGAAAGTTCAACTTTTTTTCAATAATTATTGATATTCGAACTCCAAGGAACATTTTAGCACCAAAACGATTCCGATCGAGCGAAAAACCTAGGACTAGTTCGTTTTTATTGTTTTCGACAAAATCAAAAATAGCGGAAAATTTTTAATGACGGAAATGAAATCGGAGATATACATTTTGTTCGTCTTGACGCAAGGAATCCAGGAATATAAGACACTTGACATTTGGACAAGAATTGTCGAAGTTATGAGCATCAACGCGTTTGCCATCGCTGTAGCGCCCCCCATAGGCCGATTGGGATGACACTCTGTCATCTTCGCGCACGAATAAGACCTACCATTTGGCCAAGTCTCAAGTCTCTAGGCCTTACGGTTTGGTCTGCACGATCCGTTTTACGGCAGAAGAAAAATAATAAAAATAATAATAATAATAATAATAAATATAGCTGCAAGCAGCGATTACCGGGGTTCAAGCGATTTGGGACATTAAGACCTTTAAGGGCATGGCTGTGTAGATTTGCTGCATTGTACAAAATAAATGATGGAAAATAAGATACCAGACACACGTGTTCAAAGTTATCAGCAAAAAAGTGCTATCATTCAGTGAAATGTCTCCCTCTCTTCTCACAGAACATTGACAAATGGAACAATGAAAGAAATGTTTGTGGTGCTTGCATTGGCAAAACTCGGGTCACAAAATGTTAAAATAGTGTTAATGAGTCAAAAGAGCCGAACCCCATGTCTCTACGATGTTCTGATACAGAGATACAGCTCTTGCTAAATGGTTGCTAGGGTATGCTCATTGGTTGCTAGGGAGTGACTTGCAATCCACCAATGATTATACTCAAAGTCATGAAAGGAATAATCCATGATGACTCATGATTTTAAATGTAAGGTTACAGTATTATTAAGTGAAAATAACAAATTACCACTAGGTGGCGCTATGACAAACTTGTGCATGGAATCTCAGGTCATGACTGTGTTACATCGAGCTAGTATCATGGCTACACACTTTAGTTTAGTGAAAAAACAGTTTTATGACCATTGGGCTTGCTCAATGTCAAAGGTTTTGTTCAATTATGAGGCCAACTAGTGGTGCAGGCATACCATATTTTTTATATTGCCTCAGACTGTGCTCAGACATCAGCGTATCAAATCTGGTGAAAAAATATCATTTCGTTGCGGAGTTATAACCATTTATGTGTAAAAACACAAAATTTTGAGGTAATTTTTCGTTTTTTGCAATTTTCGGCCATTTCTGATGAAAATTTTAACATAACGCCAATAGAACTTTTTGTTCAGAAGGTAATACAATGTTCTTCCTATGGTCGTTTCGAGTCGATCGGAATAACCCTCGCGGAGTTATTCGCGCGTGTTTTTTAAGCGCTATTTTCCTGTGCAGAACCAACCGTAAAGCAAAACCTGGCATGCTTGGTATCGTTGGACTCGGCAACAATTCAGGACTCCAAAGAAAAAAGTTGCATGAAAATATGTTAAACTCAGCCTAAGTTATAAGCGTTTAAATGATTCGTCTGACCACTAGGTGGCGCTGTGACGAAACGACGCATGCCACCTCAGGCCATGACTGTCATCACAGGTACCAAGTGTCGTGTTAATACTTCATTCCTGTCCGCAGTTATATCCAATAAATCCCTAGTGGCTGCTCACACTTCAGACGTTTGGGCGTGGCATGTCGACCGTGAGTCGAAAGTTCAACTTTTTTTCAATAATTATTGATATTCGAACTCCAAGGAACATTTTAGCACCGAAACGATTCCGATCGAGCGAAAAACCTAGGACTAGTTCGTTTTTATTTTTTTTGACAAAATCAAAAATAGCGGAAAATTTTTAATGACGGAAATGAAATCGGAGATATACATTTTGTTCGTCTTGACGCAAGGAATCCAGGAATATAAGACACTTGACATTTGGACAAGAATTGTCGAAGTTATGAGCATCAACGCGTTTGCCATCGCTGTAGCGCCCCCCATAGGCCGATTGGGATGACACTCTGTCATCTTCGCGCACGAATGAGACCTACCATTTGGCCAAGTCTCAAGTCTCTAGGCCTTACGGTTTGGTCTGCACGATCCGTTTTACGGCAGAAGAAAAATAATAAAAATAATAATAATAATAATAATAAAAATCAGTACAAATACAATAGGGTTTCAGCCCTTCGGGCTTGAACCCCTAAAAATCAGTACAAATACAATAGGGTTTCAGCCCTTCGGGCTTGAACCCCTAAATATAGCTGCTAGCAGCGATTATCGGGGTTCAAGCCATTTAGATCACAAGACGTTTAAGGACATGGCCATATAGATATTCTGCATTGTATATTGTACACACACACGTTTACCTGAGAAAGGAGAAACAAGACTGTTAAAGAACAAGACTTAATATTGACATGGTTATACACTCATTTGGTATGTATTTTTTTTTTATAAAAAACAAAAAATATATAATTCTTACTGCAAATGTCGTGTAAGTGCCTCCAAAATTATGTTCACGTTTCACAGCTATCATAAAATGACATGAGTGTTAAAACTGATAACTCAGAACAATTGAAGTGGTAGTCTTTCACTAAATGTGATTTTAATATTATAACAGTAAAATCATGAAGTTAAAGGTGCAGTGTGTACATTTTAGCGGCACCTAGTGGTGAGGTCACGAATTGCAACCAATGGCTTAGTCCACTGCTCACCCCTCGCTTTTGAAACACATAGAGAAGCTACAGTAGCCGCCACCAGACAAACATGTCATCGTCGGAGACAACTTAGTAAAAAAATTTGTCCGTTAAGGGCTTCTGTAGAAAAATGGCGGCACAAAATGGTGACTTCTATGTAAGGGGACCCTCAGTGTATGTAGATAAAAAGGTCTCGTTCTAAGGTAATAAACACATACCGGTTCATTATGAAAGGTCTTTATACACCCCTGATAATATAGTTTTGTATATCATTTTGCATTTTCGTCAAGAGATCCTTCTAAAAATTACACACTGCACCTTTAAATGTGTACAGAGTTCTATTAATAGTAGACTTAGTTGGCGAGTAATCATCTTCTGTGTTTTCTGTGAGTGCAAATGTCAGCCAGTGATTGATCCTCTACAGCCATCTAGTGGACATAACGGAAAATTGCACCTAAAAACCACAATAAGGAATTTGAGTATATTGCCAGATCTCAATAATACTTGTATGCTTTGTCATAAGCTTTAGGGGCCGTTCGTCAGGGCCGTTTTCAAAATGACTGTGTGATAGCTATACTTCTGCAAAGTTGTTTTTGTATTTGTATTATACAGTGTAGAGAAAATTGTACTGCACTGGCTTTACTGTTGTTGAGTGTAAGAACTGAAACAATTTAATAAAACAAAACCAGATACGTTATCTGAATGGTGGATGGTGTTATTAAATTGTGTCAATAACAAATATCATTTCATTTAGCAGATTCATGTTCATGTCCTTTAATCGAGTACCATGAAGGCTTTCTGTTTTAATTAGGTAAATAAAGTGAGGTATGCAAGTTATTAAACCGTATATATCTTTATAGACAAAAGGAACATATACACAAATATGCTCTGCACATTTTGTATGCTTCTCTCATCTGAAACAGCCATTTTAATTCATAGAGATCTAGGTCTTACTAAATGGTTGCTTGTTTAAATCTTTTAGACTATTTTTTAAACAAAAGTAATTGTTCTTATAGAACATATATATTCTTTGACATAGATATGATGTGCAAACATACAAGTTTTTCAGATGACAGCCTCTGTCATATTATAGTAGGCCTAAAAATAGTACTAAAGCTGTACATTTTTTTATATTTAACAACTGGCTATGTCCATACATAACTGATCCAGATGTGTTGTTTATATCAAATGGAGTTAATAACAAATATGATGTCATTAAGCAAATGTCAGTCAGATTTGCTATTAAGCACTTATTTGTAAATAGAAAATAGAAAATAGATTAGAATACTAACTTTTAAATCTAGATTAAAAACACATCTGTTTAACTCTGCATTTACTGAATGAGCACTGTGCTGCTTTACATTGACTGCACCTTTAACTCAAGCCACTTTTACTCCTGTTTTATTCTTTTTAACATTTTAAACTGTTTTTATTAAAATCACATTCATTTTCTTTCATTGTTATTCAAAATTCTCATGTATCTTTTTTTTATTGTGATTTTATTGTGTATCTATTATTTTTACATTTTCTTTTTTCTCTTTTATATATTGTTTTCTCATTTCTATGTAAAGCACTTTGAATGACCTCTGTGTATGAAATGTGCTATACAAATAAACTTGCCTTGCCTTGCCTTGCCTTGCCTTGTGTTCACACACGTGCTGTGCTAGAGTAAGTTTTCAGTAAACATTTATATTTAAAATAACCAATTGTATCATAACATTACAATTTCATTGCAATAATTCTATAAACAATTATTGAAAACTTTATAAGACACAGCATGACGTGTTTATGTTATGGAAAATAGATTAGAATACTAAAGCTACTGATAACCAAATATTTATTCTCTTTATGTGTGATTATTAGTTATTATTTCTAATGTTGGCCTATTATTGTTCTTTAAGGATCCACATATTTACAGCAATCTTTTTCATACCTTTAAGGCCAGTTCACACTGGTCAGACAACTACCAACTCCAACAGACACCAACAGACACCAACAGACCACCACATTCTAAAGTCTCATTTACTTTGATCCAACAACTTCCAACAGGGGTTTCACACTGGTCAGACAGACTCCAACAGACGCGTCTGTTGGAGTCTGTCTGACCAGTGTGAAGTGGTCTTTAGGATTTGAAGAATTCTAAGACAACATTTGAAGCTTTATAACTTCATAGGGTTGTTTCCCACAGGTTTAAATTGATGCATGACTAGCCATTAGTTATGTAAAAACATTTAGGTACTTTTTACAAACAAACCTTATAAAAAACATTACTGGTGTACATCTTAAGACAAAACTATGGCCCAGATATATTTAAAGGTAGGCCAGTGTAAGCTATTTTCAAGTAAGATAACTAAAACTTAAGCCTTAATTTTAGTCTGTAACTACACTTAAACCAATGGTCAGTAACATTAATCTCTAAGACTAGTATTCAAAGTTAGTCATACATTTTTGTCTTCATGATTAAACATAACTGCTTTAAGTATCATGTGAAAAAATATTTAAATTATTTTAATTATATTTAAATCCAAATAGTAAGACTGATTAGCCCTAACTAACTACTAGTTCTTCAGACTAGTCCTTAAAACACAGTCTTTACTTAATGGCTACTGTATGTTTATTCAACCAGCTCTAGTCTTGGAAAGACATATATTGTCTGATCTTAATAAAACTGTTAATATTTTGTCATAAGCTTCACATTACTAGTTAATTAGTTAGATATACTTAGTCTGGCCCATTTTGAAAATGTCACATTTCAAAATGCTTGAATTGATTACCTCAAGTCTTTTAGTTATAATGAGGTAAATGACTGCAAATCATTAAATCTTATAATAATTTTCATGCAGATGCAAACCCATGGACAAAAGGAACATAACAGCAGCTACAAATGAAATAAAGAATACAGGTTACAAATGGTGCCCACCTCACTATGTGACATCACATCAAATCCAGTAATACAACGGCAAAATTTTATTTTATGTTTCATATTGATATTTGCCCAGATAGTACAGCAAATTCATAAAATTGTTTTTCATATAAACATAAACATCTAGAGCAGTACTTTCAACTCAGTGAACCGCAGTGGTTTCTCGAGACCCAATGCTCGGCACATTTTGTATGTTTCTCTCATCTGACACAATCAGTTCAGTTCATACAAATCTCTACTGATGATTAAAGTAGATTTGTTTAAAATAGAAGACTTTTGTATATGTGCAGAGCAGTGGGCCTCCAGGAATAATTTTGAGAACCATTGATCTAGGGCACAGTTAACGTAACTCCCGTTGTTCTAGATGCAAATATTTCCGGAATGATGAGCCAAAAATCATCAAAGACACTTGAGAACATAAGACAAACAGGCCCATCAGTTTAGTTGTAATGGCACACCATTACGCTGGACTCGTACATGGTTAATGCTGGCTGGCTGTTGGTCGGCATGTTTTCTAAGATATGTAATTATCCTAAAAGACCCTTATAAGAATCTGAAAGCAGATGTTATGTGCAAAATAACAAGTAGGTCAGACAAATATTTATGTGTTGTATACATATGCTATAGTTATCGTTATTTTTTCTTAGGTTATAGTGCCACCTAGTAGACAATCTCTGCAATTTTTTGCATGTGACCTTGGCCTGGGTCTATACATATGTGTACCAAGTTTCGTGTTGATATCTCATTCCTATCATAAATGATAGCCATTGTAGTATTTGTGGCACCGCCTCTTCGTACTTTTGACCGTGGTGTTGCGACAATGAGTGCAAAGTTCAACTTTTTTTTAATAGTTATTGATAATCAGTGTCTAAGGACTATTCCAGCACTGGATCGGTTCAGATCGGTCAAAAAACCTAGGACTAGTTCGCAAAAGTAGGTTTCAAAGAAAATGATGAATATCTAACAAACGATTCGACTGAGACAAGTGCTTCTTGAGGAAAAGTTGTTCATTAAATGTAGCTCTATTAAATGATATAAAGATCTTGTTGATATCTGAAACACTGCATAATACACAATCACTTAAACATTGAAAAAACGTGATAGCGCCTCCCGGAGGCCGAATTTTTTCTTACTCTGCACAGACCTTCATGGCCAAGAGACAAACAGGTCCACCACGTTTCGTTTCGATCGGCCTCCGTTAACCCTGCCCAATAGCTGCTTTTTCTTGATTGGCCGATGGCGGCCATGTTTTTTGAGCTACGCGAAATTCCTTTCCCACACAGATAGTACCCTAGACCAAGAGCACCCGTGCCAAATCTCAAGTTGATCGGTCCCATATTTCTCTAGTTACAGCTCTTCAAAGTTGAAGTAGTGTTATAGCGCCAACTAGTGGTCAAGCGATGCAATTTTTTGCACGTGACCCCAGAATAGTCCGCTGTATATGTGTACCAAATTTGGTTTCGATACCTCTTTCCAATCCCAAGTAACAGCCATTGAAGTCCAAGAGGCTCCGCCCATTGGGGGCGTTTGGGCGTGGCTTGACGACGACGAGTATAAAGTTCAACTTTTTTTTGATAACTTTTCATATTCACACTCCAAGGAATATTACAGCACTGGAACGGTTCCGATCGGACAAAAAACCTAGGACTAGTTCGTTTTTATTTTTTTCGACAAAATCGAAAATAGCGAAAAAAATTTCATGACGGAAATGAAATCGGAGATATACGTTTTGTTCGTCTTGACGCAAGGAATCCAGGGATATAAGACACTTGACATTTGGACAAGAATTCTGGGAGTTATGAGCATCAACGCGTTTGTTATCGCTATAGCGCCACCTATAGGCCAATCGGGTTGATACTCTATCAACCTCTCCCCAAATTGGGTCCTACCATTTGGCCAAGTCTCAAGTCTCTAGGCCTTACGGTTTGGTCTGCACGATCCGTTCTACGGCAGAAGAAAAATAATAACTAGAATAATAAAAATCCATACAAATACAATAGGGTTTCAGCCCTACGGGCTTGAACCCCTAATTAAAGCTGCAAGCAGCGTTTACCGGGTTTCGAGCATTAAAGCACATACAACATGTCAGATGTCGTCGACCAGGCTGATACACCACATCGCATCCAGAAAAACGTAAGAGATGGTCAGAAACGGTTCAGACAGACTATGTAGCTTACACACAGGTGCACCTATAGGACAAACATGTCACATCCTTAATGTTAAGTCAATCTGATAATTTGTTAACGAGAATTAGTTTTTCAGATTTATACCGTAAAATACAATTCAGAAATGGCCGTGTTTAGTTGAATTACAAGGCCATTGAGTCGGGTTCAAGCGATTTGGGACCTTAAGACCTTTAAGGGCATGCCTGTGTAGTTTTGCTGAATTGTACAAAATAAATTATAAAAAATAAGCTACCTCACACACCTGTTCAAAGTCATCAGCAAAAAAGGTGCTATCATTCAGTGAAATGTCTCCCTCTCTTCTCACGAAGCATTGACAAATAGAACACTGAAGGAAATGTTTGTGGTGCTTACAGTGGCAAAACTGAATGTTAAAATAGTGTAAAAAAGTCAAACGAGCCGAACCCCATATCTCTACGATGTTCTGATACAAAGATACAGCTCTTGCTAAATGGTTGCTAGGGTATTCTGATTGGTTGGGAGTGAATTGCAATCCACCAATGATTATACTCAAAGCCATGAAAGGCATAATCCACGATGACTCATGATTTAAGATATAAGGTTGCAGTCTTTTTAAGTCAAAATAACAAATAACCACTAGGTGGCGCTATGAAAAACTTGTGCATGCAACGTCATGAATTAGTTACATCTAGCTAGTATCATGGCTATACACTTAAGTTTAGTGAAAAAACTGTTGTATGACCATTGTGCTAGCTCAACGTCAAAGGTTTTGTTCAATTATGAGGCCAACTAGTGGTGCAGGCATACCATTTTTTTTGTATTGCCTCAGACTCTGCTCAGACATCAGCGTATCAAATCTGGTAAAAAAAATATCATTTTGTTGCGGAGTTATAACCATTTATGTGTAAAAAACACAAAATTTGGAGTAAATTTTTCGTTTTTTGCAATTTTCGGCCATTTCTGATGGAAATTTTAACATAATGCCAATAGAACTTTTTGTTCAGAAGGTAATACAATATTCTTCCTATGGTTGTTTCGAGTCGATCGGAGGAACCCTCGCGGAGTTATTCGCGCATGTTTTTTAAGCGCTATTTTCCTGTGCAGAACCAACCGTAAAGCAAAACCTGGCATGCTTGGTATCATTGGACTCGGCAACAATTCAGGACTCCAAGGAAAAACGTCGCATGAAAATACGTTAAACTCAGCCGAAGTTATAAGCATTATTCGATTCGTATGACCACTAGGTGGCGCTGTGACGAAACGATGCATGAAACCTCAGGCCATGACTCTCATCACAAGTACCAAGTGTCGTGTTGATACTTCATTCCTGTCCCCAGTTATAGCCAATAATGTTCTAGTGCCTGCCCACAATTCAGACGTGTGGGCGTGGCATGTTGACCGTGAGTCGAAAGTTCAACTTTTTTTTGATAATTATTGATATTCAAACTCCAAGGAACATTTTAGCACTGGAATGATTCCGATCGGGCGAAAAACCTAGGACTAGTTCGTTTTTATTTTTTTCGACAAAATCGAAAATAGCGAAAAAATTTGCATACCGGAAATGAAATCGGAGATATACAATTTTTAAGTTTGGAGCCAGGGATTACAATGATACCAAACACTTGAGTGTAGGATGTCCGGTTTAGGAGTTATGAGCCCCAACGCGTCGGGCATTGCTATAGCGCCACCTATGGGCCGATTTGGCTGATTCACTGTATCTGAGTAGCCTGCTAATATACAACCAGTTGACCAAGTGGCAAGTTTCTACGACTTACGGTTTGTGCTGGGCGACGCGTTTTATGGCGGAAAAATAATAATAATAATAATAATAATAATTAAAGCTGCAAGCAGCGTTTACCGGGTTTCGAGCATTAAAGCACATACAACATGTCAGATGTCGTCGACCAGGCTGATACACCACATCGCATCCAGAAAAACGTAAGAGATGGTCAGAAACGGTTCAGACAGACTATGTAGCTTACACACAGGTGCACCTATAGGACAAACATGTCACATCCTTAATGTTAAGTCATTCTGATAATTTGTTAACGAGAATTAGTTTTTCAGATTTATACCGTAAAATACAATTCAGAAATGGCCGTGTTTAGTTGAATTACAAGGCCATTGAGTCGGGTTCAAGCGATTTGGGACCTTAAGACCTTTAAGGGCATGCCTGTGTAGTTTTGCTGAATTGTACAAAATAAATTATAAAAAATAAGCTAACTCACACACCTGTTCAAAGTCATCAGCAAAAAAGGTGCTATCATTCAGTGAAATGTCTCCCTCTCTTCTCACGAAGCATTGACAAATAGAACACTGAAGGAAATGTTTGTGGTGCTTACAGTGGCAAAACTTGGGTCACAAAATGTTAAAATAGTGTAAAAAAGTCAAACGAGCCGAACCCCATATCTCTACGATGTTCTGATACAAAGATACAGCTCTTGCTAAATGGTTGCTAGGGTATTCTGATTGGTTGCTAGGGAGTGAATTGCAATCCACCAATGATTATACTCAAAGCCATGAAAGGCATAATCCACGATGACTCATGATTTTAGATATAAGGTTGCAGTATTTTTAAGTCAAAATAACAAATAACCACTAGGTGGCGCTATGAAAAACTTGTGCATGCAACGTCATGAATGTGTTACATCTACCTAGTATCATGGCTATACACTTAAGTTTAGTGAAAAAAACTGTTGTATGACCATTGTGCTAGCTCAACGTCAAAGGTTTTGTTCAATTATGAGGCCAACTAGTGGTGCAGGCATACCATTTTTTTTGTATTGCCTCAGACTCTGCTCAGACATCAGCGTATCAAATCTGGTAAAAAAATATCATTTCGTTGCGGAGTTATAACCATTTATGTGTAAAAAACACAAAATTTGGAGTAAATTTTTCGTTTTTTGCAATTTTCGGCCATTTCTGATGGAAATTTTAACATAATGCCAATAGAACTTTTTGTTCAGAAGGTAATACAATATTCTTCCTATGGTTGTTTCGAGTCGATCGGATGAACCCTCGCGGAGTTATTCGCGCATGTTTTTTTAAGTGCTATTTTCCTGTGCAGAACCAACCGTAAAGCAAAATCTGGCATGCTTGGTATCATTGGACTCGGCAACAATTCAGGAGTCCAAGGAAAAACGTTGCATGAAAATACGTTAAACTCAGCCTAAGTTATAAGCATTATTCGATTCGTATGACCACTAGGTGGCGCTGTGACGAAACGATGCATGAAACCTCAGGCCATGACTCTCATCACAAGTACCAAGTGTCGTGTTGATACTTCATTCCTGTCCCCAGTTATAGCCAATAATGTTCTAGTGCCTGCCCACAATTCAGACGTGTGGGCGTGGCATGTTGACCGTGAGTCGAAAGTTCAACTTTTTTTTGATAATTATTGATATTCAAACTCCAAGGAACATTTTAGCACTGGAATGATTCCGATCGGGCGAAAAACCTAGGACTAGTTCGTTTTTATTTTTTCCACAAAATCGAAAATAGCGGAAAATTTTTCATGACGGAAAGGAAATCGGAGATATACATTTTTTAAGTTTGGAGCCAGGGATTACAATGATACCAAACACTTGAGTGTAGGATGTCCGGTTTAGGAGTTATGAGCCCCAACGCGTCGGGCATTGCTATAGCGCCACCTATGGGCCGATTTGGCTGATTCACTGTATCTGAGTAGCCTGCTAAAATACAACCAGTTGACCAAGTGGCAAGTTTCTACGACTTACGGTTTGTGCTGGGCGACGCGTTTTATGGCGGAAAAATAATAATAATAATAATAATAATAATAAAACAGACAAATACAATAGGTTTTCAGCACTTCGTGCTCGAAACCCTAATAATAAAACAGACAAATACAATAGGTTTTCAGCACTTCGTGCTCGAAACCCTAATAATAATAATAATAATAATAATAAAACAGACAAATACAATAGGTTTTCAGCACTTCGTGCTCGAAACCCTAATAATAATAAAACAGACAAATACAATAGGTTTTCAGCACTTCGTGCTCGAAACCCTAATTAAAGCTGCAAGCAGCGTTTACCGGGTTTCGAGCATTAAAGCACATACAACATGTCAGATGTCGTCGACCAGGCTGATACACCACATCGCATTCAGAAAAACGTAAGAGATGGTCAGAAACGGTTCAGACAGACTATGTAGCTTACACACAGGTGCACCTATAGGACAAACATGTCACATCCTTAATGTTAAGTCAATCTGATAATTTGTTAACGAGAATTAGTTTTTCAGATTTATACCGTAAAATACAATTCAGAAATGGCCGTGTTTAGTTGAATTACAAGGCCATTGAGTCGGGTTCAAGCGATTTGGGACCTTAAGACCTTTAAGGGCATGCCTGTGTAGTTTTGCTGAATTGTACAAAATAAATTATAAAAAATAAGCTACCTCACACACCTGTTCAAAGTCATCAGCAAAAAAGGTGCTATCATTCAGTGAAATGTCTCCCTCTCTTCTCACGAAGCATTGACAAATAGAACACTGAAGGAAATGTTTGTGGTGCTTACAGTGGCAAAACTGAATGTTAAAATAGTGTAAAAAAGTCAAACGAGCCGAACCCCATATCTCTACGATGTTCTGATACAAAGATACAGCTCTTGCTAAATGGTTGCTAGGGTATTCTGATTGGTTGCTAGGGAGTGAATTGCAATCCACCAATGATTATACTCAAAGCCATGAAAGACATAATCCACGATGACTCATGATTTTAGATATAAGGTTGCAGTATTTTTAAGTCAAAATAACAAATAACCACTAGGTGGCGCTATGAAAACTTGTGCATGCAACGTCATGAATGTGTTACATCTAGCTTGTATCATGGCTATACACTTAAGTTTAGTGAAAAAAACTGTTGTATGACCATTGTGCTAGCTCAACGTCAAAGGTTTTGTTCAATTATGAGGCCAACTAGTGGTGCAGGCATACCATTTTTTTTGTATTGCCTCAGACTCTGCTCAGACATCAGCGTATCAAATCTGGTAAAAAAATATCATTTCGTTGCGGAGTTATAACCATTTATGTGTAAAAAACACAAAATTTGGAGTAAATTTTTCGTTTTTTGCAATTTTCGGCCATTTCTGATGGAAATTTTAACATAATGCCAATAGAACTTTTTGTTCAGAAGGTAATACAATATTCTTCCTATGGTTGTTTCGAGTCGATCGGATGAACCCTCGCGGAGTTATTCGCGCATGTTTTTTAAGTGCTATTTTCCTGTGCAGAACCAACCGTAAAGCAAAACCTGGCATGCTTGGTATCATTGGACTCGGCAACAATTCAGGAGTCCATTGAAAAACGTCGCATGAAAATACGTTAAACTCAGCCTAAGTTATAAGCATTATTCGATTCGTATGACCACTAGGTGGCGCTGTGACGAAACGATGCATGAAACCTCAGGCCATGACTCTCATCACAAGTACCAAGTGTCGTGTTGATACTTCATTCCTGTCCCCAGTTATAGCCAATAATGTTCTAGTGCCTGCCCACAATTCAGACGTGTGGGCGTGGCATGTTGACCGTGAGTCGAAAGTTCAACTTTTTTTTGATAATTATTGATATTCAAACTCCAAGGAACATTTTAGCACTGGAATGATTCCGATCGGGCGAAAAACCTAGGACTAGTTCGTTTTTATTTTTTTCGACAAAATCGAAAATAGCGGAAAATTTTTCATGACGGAAATGAAATCGGAGATATACATTTTTTAAGTTTGGAGCCAGGGATTACAATGATACCAAACACTTGAGTGTAGGATGTCCGGTTTAGGAGTTATGAGCCCCAACGCGTCGGGCATTGCTATAGCGCCACCTATGGGCCGATTTGGCTGATTCACTGTATCTGAGTAGCCTGCTAATATACAACCAGTTGACCAAGTGGCAAGTTTCTACGACTTACGGTTTGTGCTGGGCGACGCGTTTTATGGCGGAATAATAATAATAATAATAATAATAATAATAATAATAAAACAGACAAATACAATAGGTTTTCAGCACTTCGTGCTCGAAACCCTAATAAATATAGCTGCAAGCAGCGATTAGCGGGGTTCAAGCGATCTGGGACCTTAAAGGGGTCATAGCGTGAAAATCTGACTTTTTCCAAGTGTAAGTGCTATAATTGGGTCCCCAGTGCTTATATCAACCTAGAAAACATGAAAAAGATAAAAAATAAAATAATCGAGAGCACAATTGAATTTCAATTACAACAAATCACCATCATTGTGATCAGTGTTTGCATTTCATCCACTCATTTGCATTTTAAAGGAAACACCCAAAAACTGCACAATTTTGCTCAGGCCTACAAAGTGTCAATTTTAACATGCTATAATAAATGATCTGTGGAGTATTTTGAGATAACACTTCACATACACACTCTGGGTACACAAACAATTTATTTTACATCTGTAATAAATCTCATTATATGGCCCTTTAAGACCTTTAAGGGCATGCCTGTTTAGATTTGCTGCATTGTTATCAAATATACTTAGAATATGAAATACTAACATGTTACCAATTAGGTAAATTTTCTGAAGAGAAAATTATGTGGTGCATGCTGTTGCAAGATTTGTCACACAAAATGTTTCAAAAATTGTTAACATGAGACAAAACAGCCCACCACAATTTCTCTACGATGTTCTGATATAGAGATATAGGTCTCACATGGCTAATCTATAACACAGCAATGATGAAGAATAAGCTAAAACACATACATGCATTTACACACAGAAGCAGAAATGGCAGGGTTAGGAAATAAGTCTTTGAAATAAATGACCAATCTCCATATGCTTGGTGTCCTTTAAGAGTTCATCAACCTATTTAAATGTTTATCCTATGTTCGAATGTCACATGACTGTTAAAACGGATACCGTCAGAATGATTGACGAAATGTTATTTTAACATAATAATACTGACTTCATAAAGTTAAATCATGCATCCATTGATGAAACCTGTGAACACAATTTCATTGAGTATACATTTTAAATAATAAATAATAATTTTAGCCAGCAGATGGCAGAAGATGACCTTCTGCCATCTGTTGGCTAAAATTATTGTTTTCCTTTTACAATTAATTTAACATAAAATTAGTATTGAATATTTAAAAGTAAATAAAGGTAGACACATTTTTAACTCAAATCCTGATAAGCATGCTCTTAAGTATATTAATGAGGGTCTGTGTTTCACACAGAGAGTATATATTTTTCATATAATCCTTTTATTGTGTTATTGTAAGAGAATAATAATTTATGGATTTGGAAACAATAAAGCAAAGTTACATATTTTAATAGAAACATTTTTAGGCTCTGTCATGTTAAATTGTCAAATAGTGGTATAGCTCTGCAATTATTTTCATGTGATTTTAGGCTGGGCCAATAAATAACTGATCCAGATATGTTTTCAATATCAAATTATGTCAATAACAAATGTCATGTTATTTAGTAGATTTGCAGCAGATTTGCTGGTGAGCATTTGTCTGTGTTACTTTCATAAAGTGCTGCTTTTTAGTCGGGTTCTAGCAGGTCATTTATGTGAATAATAACCAATTGCATTATCACATGAAGTTTTTGGTGCAATATTTGAAAAATAACATATAAAAATGTAACAACTTTGTATTATACATCATGTCAGGACACGTTTATGTCATGGAAGGTAGAATAGAATCCTAATGCTACTGATGTAAATAAATGGAGATAATGAAAAACTTTAATCCATATCTTTATGAGTTCCTTTAAACACACATGCTGCAATTCAGTCGTACAAATGGCACCTACACCAATGTGTGACATCACATGAAATCTATGCTTACAAAAGCAGGTATTCAAATTCATTACATTTTGTATTTGATATACCTTTACACACAGACGACAGAAAAATGTACTGCGCTGATTTTATTGTTGTTGACTGAATAAATTCTAGTAGTTTTGAAAAGTTGTTTTTGTAATTCAAAGCTAAACAACTAAAGGAAAAAGACGTACAATTGGTGATAACAATTTGGCATTCATATTTGCTCACAGACTACAGGAAATTGTATTGCATTGGCTTTAGTGGTGTTGAGTGAAAAACCAAGTATTAGTTCACAAAATAGTTTTTTCATATAAACATAAACATATAGAGCAGTGGTTCTCTACTCCGTTTCTGGAGAACCACTGCTCTGCACATTTTGTATGTTTCTCTCATCTGACACAATCAGTTTAGTTAATAGAGATCTCTACTATTGTGCTGATTATGTGAAGCAGGTGTGTTGAGAACCACTGATCTAGAGAACTGTTTACTTTGCACACATTGTGTTAGATGCAAAGATTTTCAGAAAGATGAACTAAAAATCCTCACAGACACTTGGAAACATAAGACCAACAGTCCCATGAGTTTAGTTGTAATCACACACCATTAGGCTTGACTCGTACATGGTTAATACTGGTTGGCTGTTGAGTGGCATGTTTTCAAAGATAAATAATTATCCTCATAGACCATTATAAGAACCTGAAAGTAGATGTAATGTGCAAAATAACAAGTAGATCAGACAAATATTTATGTGTCATATACATATGCTATAGTTATGGTTATTTGTTCTTAAGTCATAGCGCCACCTAATGGACAATCTCTGCAATTTTTTGCATGTGACCTCAGCATGGGTCTATACATATGTGTACCAAGTTTCATGTTGATATCTCATTCCTATCATAAATGATAGCAATTTAAGTATTTGTGGCCCCGCCTCTTCGTACTTTTGACCGTAGTGTTGCGACGACGAGTGCAAAGTTCAACTTTTTTTGATAATTATTGATATTCAGTGTCTAAGGAATATTCCAGCACTGGATTGGTTCAGATCGGTCAAAAAACCTAGGACTAGTTCGCAAAAGTAGGTTTAAGAGAAAATTATGAATATCTAACAAACGATTCGACTGAGACAAGTGCTTCTTGAGGAAAAGTTGTTCATTAAATGTAGCTCTATTAAATGATATAAAGATCTTGTTGATATCTGAAACACTGCATAATACACAATCACTTAAACATTGAAAAAACGTGATAGCGCCTCCCGGAGGCCGAATTTTTTCTTACTCTGCACAGACCTTCATGGCCAAGAGACAAACAGGTCCACCACGTTTAGTTTCGATCGGCCTCCGTTAAACCTGCCCAATAGCTGCTTTTTCTTGATTGGCCGATGGCGGCCATGTTTTTTGAGCTACGCGAAATTCCTTTCCCACACAGATAGTACCCTAGACCAAGAGCACCCGTGCCAAATCTCAAGTTGATCGGTCCCATATTTCTCTAGTTACAGCTCTTCAAAGTTGAAGTAGTGTTATAGCGCCAACTAGTGGTCAAGCGATGCAATTTTTTGCACGTGACCCCAGAATAGTCCGCTGTATATGTGTACCAAATTTGGTTTCGATACCTCTTTCCAATCCCAAGTTACAGCCATTGAAGTCCAAGAGGCTCCGCCCATTGGGGGCGTTTGGGCGTGGCTTGACGACGACGAGTATAAAGTTCAACTTTTTTTGATAACTTTTCATATTCACACTCCAAGGAATATTACAGCACTGGAACGGTTCCGATCGGACAAAAAACCTAGGACTAGTTCGTTTTTATTTTTTTCGACAAAATCGAAAATAGCGAAAAAAATTTCATGACGGAAATGAAATCGGAGATATACGTTTTGTTCGTCTTGACGCAAGGAATCCAGGGATATAAGACACTTGACATTTGGACAAGAATTCTGGGAGTTATGAGCATCAACGCGTTTGTTATCGCTATAGCGTCACCTATAGGCCAATCGGGTTGATACTCTATCAACCTCTCCCCAAATTGGGTCCTACCATTTGGCCAAGTCTCAAGTCTCTAGGCCTTACGGTTTGGTCTGCACGATCCGTTCTACGGCAGAAGAAAAATAATAACTAGAATAATAATAAAAATCCATACAAATACAATAGGGTTTCAGCCCTACGGGCTTGAACCCCTAAATATAGCTGCTAGCAGCGATTATCGGGGTTCAAGCCATTTAGATCACAAGACGTTTAAGGACATGGCCATATAGATATTCTGCATTGTATATTGTACACACACACGTTTACCTGAGAAAGGAGAAACAAGACTGTTAAAGAACAAGACTTAATATTGACATGGTTATACACTCATTTGGTATGTAGTTTTTTTTTATAAAAAACAAAAAATATATAATTCTTACTGCAAATGTCGTGTAAGTGCCTCCAAAATTATGTTCACGTTTCACAGCTATCATAAAATGACATGAGTGTTAAAACTGATAACTCAGAACAATTGAAGTGGTAGTCTTTCACTAAATGTGATTTTAATATTATAACAGTAAAATCATGAAGTTAAAGGTGCAGTGTGTACATTTTAGCGGCACCTAGTGGTGAGGTCACGAATTGCAACCAATGGCTTAGTCCACTGCTCACCCCTCGCTTTTGAAACACATAGAGAAGCTACAGTAGCCGCCACCAGACAAACATGTCATCGTCGGAAACAACTTAGTAAAAAAATTTGTCCGTTAAGGGCTTCTGTAGAAAAATGGCGGCACAAAATGGTGACTTCTATGTAAGGGGACCCTCAGTGTATGTAGATAAAAAGGTCTCGTTCTAAGGTAATAAACACATACCGGTTCATTATGAAAGGTCTTTATACACCCCTGATAATATAGTTTTGTATATAATTTTGCATTTTCGTCAAGAGATCCTTCTAAAAATTACACACTGCACCTTTAAATGTGTACAGAGTTCTATTAATAGTAGACTTAGTTAAAGAGTAATCATCTTCTGGGTTTTCTGTGAGTGCAAATGTCAGCCAGTGATTGATCCTCTACAGCCATCTAGTGGACATAACGGAAAATTGCACCTAAAAACCACAATAAGGAATTTGAGTATATTGCCAGATCTCAATAATACTTGTATGCTTTGTCATAAGCTTTAGGGGCCGTTCGTCAGGGCCGTTTTCAAAATGACTGTGTGATAGCTATACTTCTGCAAAGTTGTTTTTGTATTTGTATTATACAGTGTAGAGAAAATTGTACTGCACTGGCTTTACTGTTGTTGAGTGTAAGAACTGAAACAATTTAATAAAACAAAACCAGATACGTTATCTGAATGGTGGATGGTGTTATTAAATCGTGTCAATAACAAATATCATTTCATTTAGCAGATTCATGTTCATGTCCTTTAATCGAGTACCATGAAGGCTTTCTGTTTTCATTAGGTAAATAAAGTGAGGTATGCAAGTTATTAAACCGAATATATCTTTATGGACAAAAGGAACATATACACAAACATGCTCTGCACATTTTGTATGTTTCTCTCATCTGAAACAGTCATTTTAATTCATAGAGATCTAGGTCTTACTAAATGGTTGCTTGTTTAAATCTTTTAGACTATTTTTTTAAACAAAAGTAATTGTTCTTATAGAACATATATATTCTTTGACATAGATATTATGTGTAAACATACAAGTATTTCAGATGACAGCCTCTGTCATATTATAGTAGGCCTAAAAATAGTACTAAAGCTGTACATTTTTTATATTTAACAACTGGCTATGTCCATACATAACTGATCCAGATGTGTTGTTTATATCAAATGGAGTTAATAACAAATATGATGTCATTAAGCAAATGTCAGTCAGATTTGCTATTAAGCACTTATTTGTAAATAGAAAATAGAAAATAGATTAGAATACTAACTTTTAAATCTAGATTAAAAACACATCTGTTTAACTCTGCATTTACTGAATGAGCACTGTGCTGCTTTACACTGACTGCACCTTTAACTCAAGCCACTATTACTCCTGTTTTATTCTGTTTAACATTTTAAACTGTTTTTATTAAAATCACATTCATTTTCTTTAATTGTTATTCAAAATTCTCATGTATCTTTTTTTATTGTGATTTTATTGTGTATCTATTATTTTTAAATTTTCTTTTTTCTCTTTTATATATTGTTTTCTCATTTCTATGTAAAGCACTTTGAATGACCTCTGTGTATGAAATGTGCTATACAAATAAACTTGCCTTGCCTTGCCTTGCCTTGTGTTCACACACGTGCTGTGCTAGAGTAAGTTTTCAGTAAACATTTATATTTAAAATAACCAAGTGTATCATAACATTACAATTTCATTGCAATAATTCTATAAACAATTATTGAAAACTTTATAAGACACAGCATGACGTGTTTATGTTATGGAAAATAGATTAGAATACTAAAGCTACTGATAACCAAATATTTATTCTCTTTATGTGTGATTATTAGTTATTATTTCTAATGTTGGCCTATTATTGTTCTTTAAGGATCCACATATTTACAGCAATCTTTTTCATACCTTTAAGGCCAGTTCACACTGGTCAGACAACTACCAACTCCAACAGACACCAACAGACAACCACATTCTAAAGTCTCATTTACTTTGATCCAACAACTTCCAACAGGGGTTTCACACTGGTCAGACAGACTCCAACAGACGCGTCTGTTGGAGTCTGTCTGACCAGTGTGAAGTGACCTTTAGGATTTGAAGAATTCTAAGACAACATTTGAAGCTTTATAACTTCATAGGGTTGTTTCCCACAGGTTTAAATTGATGCATGACTAGCCATTAGTTATGTAAAAACATTTAGGTACTTTTTACAAACAAACCTTATAAAAAACATTACTGGTGTACATCTTAAGACAAAACTATGGCCCAGATATATTTAAAGGTAGGCCAGTGTAAGCTATTTTCAAGTAAGATAACTAAAACTTAAGCCTTAATTTTAGTCTGTAACTACACATAAACCAATGGTCAGTAACATGAATCTCTAAGACTAGTATTCAAAGTTAGTCATACATTTTTGTCTTCATGATTAAACATAACTGCTTTAAGTATCATATGAAAAAAATATTTAAATTATTTAAATTATATTTAAATCCAAATAGTAAGACTGATTAGCCCTAACTAACTACTAGTTCTTCAGACTAGTCCTTAAAACACAGTCTTTACTTAATGGCTACTGTATGTTTATTCAACCAGCCCTAGTCTTGGAAAGACATATATTGTCTGATCTTAATAAAACTGTTAATATTTTGTCATAAGCTTCACATTACTAGTTAATTAGTTAGATATACTTAGTCTGGCCCATTTTGAAAATGTCACATTTCAAAATGCTTGAATTGATTACCTCAAGTCTTTTAGTTTTAATGAGGTAAATGACTGCAAATCATTAAATCTTATAATAATTTTCATGCAGATGCAAACCCATGGACAAAAGGAACATAACAGCAGCTACAAATGAAATAAAGAATACAGGTTACAAATGGTGCCCACCTCACTATGTGACATCACATCAAATCCAGTAATACAACGACAAAATTTTATTTTATGTTTCATATTGATATTTGCCCAGATAGTACAGCAAATTCATAAAATTGTTTTTCATATAAACATAAACATCTAGAGCAGTACTTTCAACTCAGTGAACCGCATTGGTTTCTCAAGACCCAATGCTCGGAACATTTTGTATGTTTCTCTCATCTGACACAATCAGTTCAGTTCATACAAATCTCTACTGATGATTAAAGTAGATTTGTTTAAAATAGAAGACTTTCGTATATGTGCAGAGCAGTGGGCCTCCAGGAATAATTTTGAGAACCATTGATCTAGGGCACAGTTAACGTAACTCCCGTTGTTCTAGATGCAAATATTTCCGGAATGATGAGCCAAAAATCATCAAAGACACTTGAGAACATAAGACAAACAGGCCCATCAGTTTAGTTGTAATGGCACACCATTACGCTGGACTCGTACATGGTTAATGCTGGCTGGCTGTTGGTCGTCATGTTTTCTAAGATATGTAATTATCCTAAAAGACCCTTATAAGACTCTGAAAGCAGATGTTATGTGCAAAATAAAAAGTAGGTCAGACAAATATTTATGTGTTGTATACATATGCTATAGTTATCGTTATTTTTTCTTAGGTTATAGCGCCACCTAGTGGACAATCTCTGCAATTTTTTGCATGTGACCTTGGCCTGGGTCTATACATATGTGTACCAAGTTTCGTGTTGATATCTCATTCCTATCATAAATGATAGCCATTGTAGTATTTGTGGCACCGCCTCTTCATACTTTTGACCGTGGTGTTGCGACAATGAGTGCAAAGTTCAACTTTTTTTGATAGTTATTGATAATCAGTGTCTAAGGACTATTCCAGCACTGGATCGGTTCAGATCGGTCAAAAAACCTAGGACTAGTTCGCAAAAGTAGGTTTCAAAGAAAATGATGAATATCTAACAAACGATTCGACTGAGACAAGTGCTGCTTGAGGAAAAGTTGTTCATTTTAAGTACCTCTATTAAATGATATGAGGATCTTGTTGATATCTGAAACACTGCATAATACACAATCACTTAAACACTGAAAAAACGTGATAGCGCCCTCCGGAGTCCGAATTTTTTCTTACTCTGCACAGACCTTCATGGCCAAGAGACAAACAGGCCCACCGCGTTTCATTTCGATCGGGCTCCGTTAACCCTGTCTAATAGCTGCTTTTTCTTGATTGGCCGATGGCGGCCATGTTTTTTGAGTTACGCAAAATTCCTTTTAAACATAGATAGTACCCCAGACCAGGAGCACACCTGTCAAATGTCAAGTTGATCGGTCCCATATTTCCGTAGTTACAGCCCTTCAAAGTTGAGGTGGTGTTATAGCGACAACTAGTGGTCAAGCGGCGCAATTTTTTGCACCTGACCTCAGAATAGTCCCCTGTATATGTGTACCAAATTTGGTGTCGATACCTCCTTCCCTTCCTAAGTTATAGCCGTTTAAGGTCAAGAGGCTCCGCTCATTGGGGGCGTTTGGGCGTGGCTTGACGAAGGCGAGTCGAAAGTTCAACTTTTTTTTGATAACTTTTGATATTCACACTCCAAGGAATATTACGGCACTGGAACGGTTCCGATCGGACGAAAAAACCTAGGACGAGTTCGTTTTTATTTTTTTTTACAAAATCGAAAATAGCGAAAAAAAATTCATGACGGAAATGAAATCGGAGATATACGTTTTGTTCGCCTTGACGCAAGGAATCCAGGGATATAAGACACTTGAGATTTGGATAAGATTTGTGGAAGTTATGACCATCAACGCGTTTGTTATCGCTATAGCGCCACCTATGGGCCAATCGGGTTGATACTCTATCAACCTCTCCCCAAATTGGGTCCTACCATTTGGCCAAGTTTCAAGTCTCTAGGCCTTACGGTTTGGTCTGCACGTTCCGTTTTACGGCAGAATAATAATAACTAATAATAATAATAATAATAATAATAAATATAGCTGCAAGCAGCGATTACCGGGGTTCAAGCAATTTGGGACATTAAGACCATTAAGGGCATGGCTGTGTAGATTTGCTGCATTGTATAAAATAAATGATGAAAAATAAGATACCAGACACACGTGTTCAAAGTTATTAACAAAAATTGCTATCGTTCAGTGAAATGTCTCCCTCTCTTCTCACGGAACATTGACAAATAGAACACTGAAGGAAATGTTTGTGGTGCTTGCAATGGCAAAACTCGGGTCACAAAATGTTAAAATAGGGTTAATGAGTCAAAAGAGCCGAACCCCACGTCTCTACGATGTTCTGATACAGAGATACAGCTTGCTAAATGGTTGCTAGGGTATTCTCATTGGTTGCTAGGGAGTGACTTGCAATCCATCAATGATTATACTCAAAGCCATGAAAGGAATAATCCATGATGACTCATGATTTTAAATGTAAGGTTACAGTATTTTTAAGTGAAAATAACAAATTACCACTAGGTGGCGCTATGACAAACTCGTGCATGGAATCTCAGGTCATGACTGTGTTACATCTAGCTAGTATCATGGCTGTACACTTTAGTTTATTGAAAAAACAGTTGTTTGACCATAGGGTTTGCTCAATGTCATAGGTTTTGTTAAATTATGAGGCCAACTAGTGGTGCAGGCATACCATTTTTTTTTGTATTGCCTCAGACTGTGCTCAGACATCAGCGTATCAAATCTGGTGAAAAAAAATCATTTCGTTGCGGAGTTATAACCATTTATGTGTAAAAACACAAAATTTTGAGGTAATTTTTCGTTTTTTGCAATTTTCGGCCATTTCTGATGAAAATTTTAACATAACGCCAATAGAACTTTTTGTTCAGAAGGTAATACAATGTTCTTCCTATGGTCGTTTCGAGTCGATCGGAATAACCCTCGCGGAGTTATTCGCGCGTGTTTTTTAAGCGCTATTTTCCTGTGCAGAACCAACCGTAAAGCAAAACCTGGCATGCTTGGTATCGTTGGACTCGGCAACAATTCAGGACTCCAAAGAAAAAAGTTGCATGAAAATATGTTAAACTCAGCCTAAGTTATAAGCGTTTAAATGATTCGTCTGACCACTAGGTGGCGCTGTGACGAAACGACGCATGCCACCTCAGGCCATGACTGTCATCACAAGTACCAAGTGTCGTGTTAATACTTCATTCCTGTCCGCAGTTATATCCAATAAATCCCAAGTGGCTGCGCACACTTCAGACGTTTGGGCGTGGCATGTCGACCGTGAGTCGAAAGTTCAACTTTTTTTCAATAATTATTGATATTCGAACTCCAAGGAACATTTTAGCACCGAAACGATTCCGATCGAGCGAAAAACCTAGGACTAGTTCGTTTTTATTTTTTTCGACAAAATCAAAAATAGCGGAAAATTTTTAATGACGGAAATGAAATCGGAGATATACATTTTGTTCGTCTTGACGCAAGGAATCCAGGAATATAAGACACTTGACATTTGGACAAGAATTGTCGAAGTTATGAGCATCAACGCGTTTGCCATCGCTGTAGCGCCCCCCATAGGCCGATTGGGATGACACTCTGTCATCTTCGCGCACGAATGAGACCTACCATTTGGCCAAGTCTCAAGTCTCTAGGCCTTACGGTTTGGTCTGCACGATCCGTTTTACGGCAGAAGAAAAATAATAAAAATAATAATAATAATAATAATAATAATAATAAAAATCAGTACAAATACAATAGGGTTTCAGCCCTTCGGGCTTGAACCCCTAATAATAAAAACCTTGGCAATTACAATAGGGTTTCAGCACTTCGTGCTTGAACCCCTAAATATAGCTGCTAGCAGCGATTACCGGGGTTCAAGCCATTTAGATCACAAGACGTTTAAGGACATGGCCATATAGATATTCTGCATTGTATATTGTACACACACACGTTTACCTGAGAAAGGAGAAACAAGACTGTTAAAGAACAAGACTTAATATTGACATGGTTATACACTCATTTGGTATGTATTTTTTTTTTATAAAAAACAAAAAATATATAATTCTTACTGCAAATGTCGTGTAAGTGCCTCCAAAATTATGTTCACGTTTCACAGCTATCATAAAATGACATGAGTGTTAAAACTGATAACTCAGAACAATTGAAGTGGTAGTCTTTCACTAAATGTGATTTTAATATTATAACAGTAAAATCATGAAGTTAAAGGTGCAGTGTGTACATTTTAGCGGCACCTAGTGGTGAGGTCACGAATTGCAACCAATGGCTTAGTCCACTGCTCACCCCTCGCTTTTGAAACACATAGAGAAGCTACAGTAGCCGCCACCAGACAAACATGTCATCGTCGGAGACAACTTAGTAAAAAAATTTGTCCGTTAAGGGCTTCTGTAGAAAAATGGCGGCACAAAATGGTGACTTCTATGTAAGGGGACCCTCAGTGTATGTAGATAAAAAGGTCTCGTTCTAAGGTAATAAACACATACCGGTTCATTATGAAAGGTCTTTATACACCCCTGATAATATAGTTTTGTATATCATTTTGCATTTTCGTCAAGAGATCCTTCTAAAAATTACACACTGCACCTTTAAATGTGTACAGAGTTCTATTAATAGTAGACTTAGTTGGCGAGTAATCATCTTCTGTGTTTTCTGTGAGTGCAAATGTCAGCCAATGATTGATCCTCTACAGCCATCTAGTGGACATAACGGAAAATTGCACCTAAAAAGCACAATAAGGAATTTGAGTATATTGCCAGATCTCAATAATACTTGTATGCTTTGTCATAAGCTTTAGGGGCCGTTCGTCAGGGCCGTTTTCAAAATGACTGTGTGATAGCTATACTTCTGCAAAGTTGTTTTTGTATTTGTATTATACAGTGTAGAGAAAATTGTACTGCACTGGCTTTACTGTTGTTGAGTGTAAGAACTGAAACAATTTAATAAAACAAAACCAGATACGTTATCTGAATGGTGGATGGTGTTATTAAATTGTGTCAATAACAAATATCATTTCATTTAGCAGATTCATGTTCATGTCCTTTAATCGAGTACCATGAAGGCTTTCTGTTTTAATTAGGTAAATAAAGTGAGGTATGCAAGTTATTAAACCGTATATATCTTTATAGACAAAAGGAACATATACACAAATATGCTCTGCACATTTTGTATGCTTCTCTCATCTGAAACAGTCATTTTAATTCATAGAGATCTAGGTCTTACTAAATGGTTGCTTGTTTAAATCTTTTAGACTATTTTTTAAACAAAAGTAATTGTTCTTATAGAACATATATATTCTTTGACATAGATATGATGTGCAAACATACAAGTTTTTCAGATGACAGCCTCTGTCATATTATAGTAGGCCTAAAAATAGTACTAAAGCTGTACATTTTTTTATATTTAACAACTGGCTATGTCCATACATAACTGATCCAGATGTGTTGTTTATATCAAATGGAGTTAATAACAAATATGATGTCATTAAGCAAATGTCAGTCAGATTTGCTATTAAGCACTTATTTGTAAATAGAAAATAGAAAATAGATTAGAATACTAACTTTTAAATCTAGATTAAAAACACATCTGTTTAACTCTGCATTTACTGAATGAGCACTGTGCTGCTTTACATTGACTGCACCTTTAACTCAAGCCACTTTTACTCCTGTTTTATTCTTTTTAACATTTTAAACTGTTTTTATTAAAATCACATTCATTTTCTTTCATTGTTATTCAAAATTCTCATGTATCTTTTTTTATTGTGATTTTATTGTGTATCTATTATTTTTACATTTTCTTTTTTCTCTTTTATATATTGTTTTCTCATTTCTATGTAAAGCACTTTGAATGACCTCTGTGTATGAAATGTGCTATACAAATAAACTTGCCTTGCCTTGCCTTGCCTTGCCTTGTGTTCACACACGTGCTGTGCTAGAGTAAGTTTTCAGTAAACATTTATATTTAAAATAACCAATTGTATCATAACATTACAATTTCATTGCAATAATTCTATAAACAATTATTGAAAACTTTATAAGACACAGCATGACGTGTTTATGTCATGGAAAATAGATTAGAATACTAAAGCTACTGATAACCAAATATTTATTCTCTTTATGTGTGATTATTAGTTATTATTTCTAATGTTGGCCTATTATTGTTCTTTAAGGATCCACATATTTACAGCAATCTTGTTCATACCTTTAAGGCCAGTTCACACTGGTCAGACAACTACCAACTCCAACAGACACCAACAGACAACCACATTCTAAAGTGTCATTTACTTTGATCCAACAACTTCCAACAGGGGTTTTACACTGGTCAGACAGACTCCAACAGACGCGTCTGTTGGAGTCTGTCTGACCAGTGTGAAGTGGCCTTTAGGATTTGAAGAATTCTAAGACAACATTTGAAGCTTTATAACTTCATAGGGTTGTTTCCCACAGGTTTAAATTGATGCATGACTAGCCATTAGTTATGTAAAAACATTTAGGTACTTTTTACAAACAAACCTTATAAAAAACATTACTGGTGTACATCTTAAGACAAAACTATGGCCCAGATATATTTAAAGGTAGGCCAGTGTAAGCTATTTTCAAGTAAGATAACTAAAACTTAAGCCTTAATTTTAGTCTGTAACTACACTTAAACCAATGGTCAGTAACATTAATCTCTAAGACTAGTATTCAAAGTTAGTCATACATTTTTGTCTTCATGATTGAACATAACTGCTTTAAGTATCATGTGAAAAAATATTTAAATTATTTTAATTATATTTAAATCCAAATAGTAAGATTGATTAGCCCTAACTAACTACTAGTTCTTCAGACTAGTCCTTAAAACACAGTCTTAACTTAATGGCTACTGTATGTTTATTCAACCAGCCCTAGTCTTGGAAAGACATATATTGTCTGATCTTAATAAAACTGTTAATATTTTGTCATAAGCTTCACATTACTAGTTAATTAGTTAGATATACTTAGTCTGGCCCATTTTGAAAATTTTGAAACATCTAGAGCAGTACTTTCAACTCAGTGAACCGCAGTGGTTTCTCGAGACCCAATGCTCGGCACATTTTGTATGTTTCTCTCATCTGACACAATCAGTTCAGTTCATACAAATCTCTACTGATGATTAAAGTAGATTTGTTTAAAATAGAAGACTTTCACTTTCGTATATGTGCAGAGCAGTGGGCCTCCAGGAATCATTTTGAGAACCATTGATCTAGGGCACAGTTAACGTAACTCCCGTTGTTCTAGATGCAAATATTTCCGGAATGATGAGCCAAAAATCATCAAAGACACTTGAGAACATAAGACAAACAGGCCCATCAGTTTAGTTGTAATCGCACACCATTACGCTGGACTCGTACATGGTTAATGCTGGCTGGCTGTTGGTCGGCATGTTTTCTAAGATATGTAATTATCCTAAAAGACCCTTATAAGAATCTGAAAGCAGATGTTATGTGTAAAATAACAAATAGGTCAGACAAATATTTATGTGTTGTATACATATGCGATAGTCATCGTTCTTTGTTCTTAGGTTATAGCGCCACCTAGTGGACAATCTCTGCAATTTTTTGCATGTGACCTCGGCCTAGGTCTATACATATGTGTACCAAGTTTCGTGTTAATATCTCATTCCTATCATAAATGATAGCCATTGTAGTATTTGTGGCACCGCCTCTTCGTACTTTTGACCGTAGTGTTGCGACGATGACTGCAAAGTTCAACTTTTTTTGATAGTTATTGATATTCAGTATCTAAGGAATATTCCAGCACTGAATCGGTTCAGATCGGTCAAAAAACCTAGGACTAGTTCGCAAAAGTAGGTTTAAAAGAAAATGATGAATATCTAACAAACGATTCGACTGAGACAAGTGCTGCTTGAGGAAAAGTTGTTCATTTTAAGTACCTCTATTAAATGATATGAGGATCTTGTTGATATCTGAAACACTGCATAATACACAATCACTTAAACACTGAAAAAACGTGATAGCGCCCCCCAGAGGCCGAATTTTTTCTTACTCTGTACAGACCTTCATGGCCAAGAGACAAACAGGCCCACCGCGTTTCATTTTGATCGGCCTCCGTTAACCCTGTCTAATAGCTGTTTTTTCTTGATTGGCCAATGGCGGCCATGTTTTTTGAGTTACGCAAAATTCCTTTTAAACATAGATAGTACCCCAGACCAGGAGCACACGTGCCAAATGTCAAGTTGATCGGTCCCATATTTCTGTAGTTACAGCTCTTCAAATTTGAGGTGGTGTTATAGCGCCAGCTAGTTGTCAAGCGGCGCAATTTTTCGCACCTGACCTCAGAATAGTCCCCTGTATATGTGTACCAAATTTTGTGTCAATACCTCCTTCCATTCCTAAGTTATAGCCATTTAATTCCAAGAGGCTCCGCCCATTGGGGGCGTTTGGGCGTGGCTTGACGACGGTGAGTCGAAAGTTCACATTTTTTTTGATAACTTTTGATAATCACACTCCAAGGAATATTATGGCACTGGAACGGTTCCGATCGGATGAAAAACCTAGGACGAGTTCGTTTTTATTTTTTTCGACAAAATCGAAAATAGCGAAAAAATTTTCATGACGGAAATAAAATCGGAGATATACGTTTTGTTCGTCTTGACGCAAGGATTCCATTGATATAAGACACTTGACATTTGGCTAAGATTTGTGGAAGTTATGAGCATCAACGCGTTTGTTATCGCTATAGCGCCACCTATAGGCCAATCGGGTTGATACTCTATCAACCTCTCCCCAAATTGGGTCCTACCATTTGGCCAAGTTTGAAGTCTCTAGGCCTTACGGTTTGGTCTGCACCTTCCGTTTTACGGCAAAATAATAATAATAACTAATAATAAAAATCTTAGCAATTACAATAGGGTTTCAGCCCTACGGGCTTGAACCCCTAATAAAAACCTTGGCAATTACAATAGGGTTTCAGCACTTCGTGCTTGAACCCCTAAATATAGCTGCAAGCAGCGATTAGCGGGGTTCAAGCGATCTGGGACCTTAAAGGGGTCATAGCGTGAAAATCTGACTTTTTCCAAGTGTAAGTGCTATAATTGGGTCCCCAGTGCTTATATCAACCTAGAAAACATGAAAAAGATAAAAAATAAAATAATCGAGAGCACAATTGAATTTCAATTACAACAAACCACCATCATTGTGATCAGTGTTTGCATTTCATCCACTCATTTGCATTTTAAAGGAAACACCCAAAAACTGCACAATTTTGCTCAGGCCTACAAAGTGTCAATTTTAACATGCTATAATAAATGATCTGTGGAGTATTTTGAGATAACACTTCACATACACACTCTGGGTACACAAACAATTTATTTTACATCTTTAAAAAATCTAATTATATGACCCTTTAAGACCTTTAAGGGCATGCCTGTTTAGATTTGCTGCATTGTTATCAAATATACTTAGAATATGAAATACTAACATGTTACCAATTAGGTAAATTTTCTGAAGAGAAAATTATGTGGTGCATGCTGTTGCAAGATTTGTCACACAAAATGTTTCAAAAATTGTTAACATGAGACAAAACAGCCCACCACAATTTCTCTACGATGTTCTGATATAGAGATATAGGTCTCACATGGCTAATCTATAACACAGCAATGATGAAGAATAAGCTAAAACACATACATGCATTTACACACAGAAGCAGAAATGGCAGGGTTAGGAAATAAGACTTTGAAATAAATGACCAATCTCCATATGCTTGGTGTCCTTTAAGAGTTCATCAACCTATTTAAATGTTTATCCTATGTTCGAATGTCACATGACTGTTAAAACGGATACCGTCAGAATGATTGACGAAATGTTATTTTAACATAATAATACTGACTTCATAAAGTTAAATCATGCATCCATTGATGAAACCTGTGAACACAATTTCATTGAGTATACATTTTAAATAATAAATAATAATTTTAGCCAGCAGATGGCAGAAGATGACCTTCTGCCATCTGTTGGCTAAAATTATTGTTTTCCTTTTACAATTAATTTAACATAAAATTAGTATTGAATATTTAAAAGTAAATAAAGGTAGACACATTTTTAACTCAAATCCTGATAAGCATGCTCTTAAGTATATTAATGAGGGTCTGTGTTTCACACAGAGAGTATATATTTTTCATATAATCCTTTTATTGTGTTATTGTAAGAGAATACTAATTTATGGATTTGGAAACAATAAAGCAAAGTTACATATTTTAATAGAAACATTTTTAGGCTCTGTCATGTTAAATTGTCAAATAGTGGTATAGCTCTGCAATTATTTTCATGTGATTTTAGGCTGGGCCAATAAATAACTGATCCAGATATGTTTTCAATATCAAATTATGTCAATAACAAATGTCATGTTATTTAGTAGATTTGCAGCAGATTTGCTGGTGAGCATTTGTCTGTGTTACTTTCATAAAGTGCTGCTTTTTAGTTGGGTTCTAGCAGGTAATTTATGTGAATAATAACCAATTGCATTATCACATGAAGTTTTTGGTGCAATATTTGAAAAATAACATATAAAAATGTAACAACTTTGTATTATACATCATGTCAGGACACGTTTATGTCATGGAAGGTAGAATAGAATCCTAATGCTACTGATGTAAATAAATGGAGATAATGAAAAACTTTAATCCATATCTTTATGAGTTCCTTTAAACACACATGCTGCAATTCAGTCGTACAAATGGCACCTATACCAATGTGTGACATCACATGAAATCTATGCTTACAAAAGCAGGTATTCAAATTCATTACATTTTGTATTTGATATACCTTTACACACAGAGGACAGAAAAATGTACTGCGCTGATTTTATTGTTGTTGACTGAAAAAATTCTAGTAGTTTTGAAAAGTTGTTTTTGTAATTCAAAGCTAAACAACTAAAGGAATAAGACGTACAATTGGTGATAACAATTTGGCATTCATATTTGCTCACAGACTACAGGAAATTGTATTGCATTGGCTTTAGTGGTGTTGAGTGAAAAACCAAGTATTAGTTCACAAAATAGTTTTTTCATATAATCATAAACATATAGAGCAGTGGTTCTCTACTCCGTTTCTGGAGAACCACTGCTCTGCACATTTTGTATGTTTCTCTCATCTGACACAATCAGTTTAGTTAATAGAGATCTCTACTATTGTGCTGATTATGTGAAGCAGGTGTGTTGAGAACCACTGATCTAGAGAACTGTTTACTTTGCACACATTGTGTTAGATGCAAAGATTTTCAGAAAGATGAACTAAAAATCCTCACAGACACTTGGAAACATAAGACCAACAGTCCCATGAGTTTAGTTGTAATCACACACCATTAGGCTTGACTCGTACATGGTTAATACTGGTTGGCTGTTGAGTGGCATGTTTTCAAAGATAAATAATTATCCTCATAGACCATTATAAGAACCTGAAAGTAGATGTAATGTGCAAAATAACAAGTAGGTCAGACAAATATTTATGTGTCATATACATATGCTATAGTTATGGTTATTTGTTCTTAAGTTATAGCGCCACCTAATGGACAATCTCTGCAATTTTTTGCATGTGACCTCAGCTTGGGTCTATACATATGTGTACCAAGTTTCATGTTGATATCTCATTCCTATCATAAATGATAGCAATTTAAGTATTTGTGGCCCCGCCTCTTCGTACTTTTGACCGTAGTGTTGCGACGACGAGTGCAAAGTTCAACTTTTTTTTGATAATTATTGATATTCAGTGTCTAAGGAATATTCCAGCACCGGATTGGTTCAGATCGGTCAAAAAACCTAGGACTAGTTCGCAAAAGTAGGTTTAAGAGAAAATTATGAATATCTAACAAACGATTCGACTGAGACAAGTGCTTCTTGAGGAAAAGTTGTTCATTAAATGTAGCTCTATTAAATGATATAAAGATCTTGTTGATATCTGAAACACTGCATAATACACAATCACTTAAACATTGAAAAAACGTGATAGCGCCTCCCGGAGGCCGAATTTTTTCTTACTCTGCACAGACCTTCATGGCCAAGAGACAAACAGGTCCACCACGTTTCGTTTCGATCGGCCTCCGTTAACCCTGCCCAATAGCTGCTTTTTCTTGATTGGCCGATGGCGGCCATGTTTTTTGAGCTACGCGAAATTCCTTTCCCACACAGATAGTACCCTAGACCAAGAGCACCCGTGCCAAATCTCAAGTTGATCGGTCCCATATTTCTCTAGTTACAGCTCTTCAAAGTTGAAGTAGTGTTATAGCGCCAACTAGTGGTCAAGCGATGCAATTTTTTGCACGTGACCCCAGAATAGTCCGCTGTATATGTGTACCAAATTTGGTTTCGATACCTCTTTCCAATCCCAAGTTACAGCCGTTGAAGTCCAAGAGGCTCCGCCCATTGGGGGCGTTTGGGCGTGGCTTGACGACGACGAGTATAAAGTTCAACTTTTTTTTGATAACTTTTCATATTCACACTCCAAGGAATATTACAGCACTGGAACGGTTCCGATCGGACAAAAAACCTAGGACTAGTTCGTTTTTATTTTTTTCGACAAAATCGAAAATAGCGAAAAAATTTTCATGACGGAAATGAAATCGGAGATATACGTTTTGTTCGTCTTGACGCAAGGAATCCAGGGATATAAGACACTTGAAATTTGGACAAGAATTCTGGGAGTTATGAGCATCAACGCGTTTGTTATCGCTATAGCGCCACCTATAGGCCAATCGGGTTGATACTCTATCAACCTCTCCCCAAATTGGGTCCTACCATTTGGCCAAGTCTCAAGTCTCTAGGCCTTACGGTTTGGTCTGCACGATCCGTTCTACGGCAGAAGAAAAATAATAACTAGAATAATAAAAATCCATACAAATACAATAGGGTTTCAGCCCTACGGGCTTGAACCCCTAATAATAAATATAGCTGCAAGCAGCGATTAGCGGGGTTCAAGCGATCTGGGACCTTAAAGGGGTCATAGCGTGAAAATCTGACTTTTTCCAAGTGTAAGTGCTATAATTGGGTCCCCAGTGCTTATATCAACCTAGAAAACATGAAAAAGATAAAAAATAAAATAATCGAGAGCACAATTGAATTTCAATTACAACAAACCACCATCATTGTGATCAGTGTTTGCATTTCATCCACTCATTTGCATTTTAAAGGAAACACCCAAAAACTGCACAATTTTGCTCAGGCCTACAAAGTGTCAATTTTAACATGCTATAATAAATGATCTGTGGAGTATTTTGAGATAACACTTCACATACACACTCTGGGTACACAAACAATTTATTTTACATCTTTAAAAAATCTCATTATATGAACCTTTAAGACCTTTAAGGGCATGCCTGTTTAGATTTGCTGCATTGTTATCAAATATACTTAGAATATGAAATACTAACATGTTACCAATTAGGTAAATTTTCTGAAGAGAAAATTATGTGGTGCATGCTGTTGCAAGATTTGTCACACAAAATGTTTCAAAAATTGTTAACATGAGACAAAACAGCCCACCACAATTTCTCTACGATGTTCTGATATAGAGATATAGGTCTCATATGGCTAATCTATAACACAGCAATGATGAAGAATAAGCTAAAACACATACATGCATTTACACACAGAAGCAGAAATGGCAGGGTTAGGAAATAAGACTTTGAAATAAATGACCAATCTCCATATGCTTGGTGTCCTTTAAGAGTTCATCAACCTATTTAAATGTTTATCCTATGTTCGAATGTCACATGACTGTTAAAACGGATACCGTCAGAATGATGGACGAAATGTTATTTTAACATAATAATACTGACTTCATAAAGTTAAATCATGCATCCATTGATGAAACCTGTGAACACAATTTCATTGAGTATAAATTTTAAATACTAAATAATAATTTTAGCCAGCAGATGGCAGAAGATGACCTTCTGCCATCTGTTGGCTAAAATTATTGTTTTCCTTTTACAATTAATTTAACATAAAATTAGTATTGAATATTTAAAAGTAAATAAAGGTAGACACATTTTTAACTCAAATCCTGATAAGCATGCTCTTAAGTATATTAATGAGGGTCTGTGTTTCACACAGAGAGTATATATTTTTCATATAATCCTTTTATTGTGTTATTGTAAGAGAATACTAATTTATGGATTTGGAAACAATAAAGCAAAGTTACATATTTTAATAGAAACATTTTTAGGCTCTGTCATGTTAAATTGTCAAATAGTGGTATAGCTCTGCAATTATTTTCATGTGATTTTAGGCTGGGCCAATAAATAACTGATCCAGATATGTTTTCAATATCAAATTATGTCAATAACAAATGTCATGTTATTTAGTAGATTTGCAGCAGATTTGCTGGTGAGCATTTGTCTGTGTTACTTTCATAAAGTGCTGCTTTTTAGTTGGGTTCTAGCAGGTCATTTATGTGAATAATAACCAATTGCATTATCACATGAAGTTTTTGGTGCAATATTTGAAAAATAACATATAAAAATGTAACAACTTTGTATTATACATCATGTCAGGACACGTTTATGTCATGGAAGGTAGAATAGAATCCTAATGCTACTGATGTAAATAAATGGAGATAATGAAAAACTTTAATCCATATCTTTATGAGTTCCTTTAAACACACATGCTGCAATTCAGTCGTACAAATGGCACCTACACCAATGTGTGACATCACATGAAATCTATGCTTACAAAAGCAGGTATTCAAATTCATTACATTTTGTATTTGATATACCTTTACACACAGAGGACAGAAAAATGTACTGCGCTGATTTTATTGTTGTTGACTGAAAAAATTCTAGTAGTTTTGAAAAGTTGTTTTTGTAATTCAAAGCTAAACAACTAAAGGAATAAGACGTACAATTGGTGATAACAATTTGGCATTCATATTTGCTCACAGACTACAGGAAATTGTATTGCATTGGCTTTAGTGGTGTTGAGTGAAAAACCAAGTATTAGTTCACAAAATAGTTTTTTCATATAAACATAAACATATAGAGCAGTGGTTCTCTACTCCGTTTCTGGAGAACCACTGCTCTGCACATTTTGTATGTTTCTCTCATCTGACACAATCAGTTTAGTTAATAGAGATCTCTACTATTGTGCTGATTATGTGAAGCAGGTGTGTTGAGAACCACTGATCTAGAGAACTGTTTACTTTGCACACATTGTGTTAGATGCAAAGATTTTCAGAAAGATGAACTAAAAATCCTCACAGACACTTGGAAACATAAGACCAACAGTCCCATGAGTTTAGTTGTAATCACACACCATTAGGCTTGACTCGTACATGGTTAATACTGGTTGGCTGTTGAGTGGCATGTTTTCAAAGATAAATAATTATCCTCATAGACCATTATAAGAACCTGAAAGTAGATGTAATGTGCAAAATAACAAGTAGGTCAGACAAATATTTATGTGTCATATACATATGCTATAGTTATGGTTATTTGTTCTTAAGTTATAGCGCCACCTAATGGACAATCTCTGCAATTTTTTGCATGTGACCTCAGCTTGGGTCTATACATATGTGTACCAAGTTTCATGTTGATATCTCATTCCTATCATAAATGATAGCAATTTAAGTATTTGTGGCCCCGCCTCTTCGTACTTTTGACCGTAGTGTTGCGACGACGAGTGCAAAGTTCAACTTTTTTTTGATAATTATTGATATTCAGTGTCTAAGGAATATTCCAGCACTGGATTGGTTCAGATCGGTCAAAAAACCTAGGACTAGTTCGCAAAAGTAGGTTTAAGAGAAAATTATGAATATCTAACAAACGATTCGACTGAGACAAGTGCTTCTTGAGGAAAAGTTGTTCATTAAATGTAGCTCTATTAAATGATATAAAGATCTTGTTGATATCTGAAACACTGCATAATACACAATCACTTAAACATTGAAAAAACGTGATAGCGCCTCCCGGAGGCCGAATTTTTTCTTACTCTGCACAGACCTTCATGGCCAAGAGACAAACAGGTCCACCACGTTTCGTTTCGATCGGCCTCCGTTAACCCTGCCCAATAGCTGCTTTTTCTTGATTGGCCGATGGCGGCCATGTTTTTTGAGCTACGCGAAATTCCTTTCCCACACAGATAGTACCCTAGACCAAGAGCACCCGTGCCAAATCTCAAGTTGATCGGTCCCATATTTCTCTAGTTACAGCTCTTCAAAGTTGAAGTAGTGTTATAGCGCCAACTAGTGGTCAAGCGATGCAATTTTTTGCACGTGACCCCAGAATAGTCCGCTGTATATGTGTACCAAATTTGGTTTCGATACCTCTTTCCAATCCCAAGTTACAGCCATTGAAGTCCAAGAGGCTCCGCCCATTGGGGGCGTTTGGGCGTGGCTTGACGACGACGAGTATAAAGTTCAACTTTTTTTTGATAACTTTTCATATTCACACTCCAAGGAATATTACAGCACTGGAACGGTTCCGATCGGACAAAAAACCTAGGACTAGTTCGTTTTTATTTTTTTCGACAAAATCGAAAATAGCGAAAAAATTTTCATGACGGAAATGAAATCGGAGATATACGTTTTGTTCGTCTTGACGCAAGGAATCCAGGGATATAAGACACTTGACATTTGGACAAGAATTCTGGGAGTTATGAGCATCAACGCGTTTGTTATCGCTATAGCGCCACCTATAGGCCAATCGGGTTGAAACTCTATCAACCTCTCCCCAAATTGGGTCCTACCATTTGGCCAAGTCTCAAGTCTCTAGGCCTTACGGTTTGGTCTGCACGATCCGTTTTACGGCAGAAGAAAAATAATAAAAAGAATAAAAATCCATACAAATACAATAGGGTTTCAGCCCTTCGGGCTTGAACCCCTAATAAAAATCCATACAAATACAATAGGGTTTCAGCCCTACGGGCTTGAACCCCTAATAATAAAACAGACAAATACAATAGGTTTTCAGCACTTCGTGCTCGAAACCCTAATAATAATAAAACAGACAAATACAATAGGTTTTCAGCACTTCGTGCTCGAAACCCTAATAATAATAATAAAACAGACAAATACAATAGGTTTTCAGCACTTCGTGCTCGAAACCCTAATAAAACAGACAAATACAATAGGTTTTCAGCACTTCGTGCTCTAAACCCTAATAAATATAGCTGCAAGCCGAAAAGGGCACAGAAGGGTGTAAAGTTGAGTTTGGATAAGAATACTAAAGAACCTAAGTTAACCTAATGATTTCAGAAGAAAACACGCAAAAGTAATCAACAAAAATAATCTATGTTCTAATCCACTGCAATCATCCTTCTGTTATTGACAGTCATGGAACATTAGAGCACAGAAGGATATGTGAGTGATGTTTGCAGTGGCATAACATGGGTCACAACATGTTACAACAAGTTAAATTAGTCAAAAGAGACCATCCCCATGTCTCTACGATGTTCTGATGCAGAGAAAAAGCTCTTTCAAAAACGGTTGATAAGGTATTCTCATTGGTTGCTAGAGAGTAAATTCACATCCACCAGTAATTATAGACCAAGCAATATGAAGTGAAGAATCCATGATGACTCATGGTTTTAGATGTGTTGTTGCAGTAGTTTTAGGCAAATATAGCTATTTTCTATCTCCAAACCACTAGGTCGCGCTATGACAGAATCGTGCATGCAACCTCGGGTCATATCTGCCTTACATCTAGCTAGTTTCATGACTATACACTTTAGTTCAGCAAAGAAATAGTTGTATGACCATAGGGCTTGCTTGATATGAAAGATTTTGTTCAATTATAGGGCCACCTAGTGGTTCAGGCATACCAATTTTTTGTGTGGCCTCAGACTCTGCTCATACATCAGCGTATCAAATCTGGTGAAAAAATCTCTTTTCGTTACGAAGTTATAACCATTTATGTGTAAAAAACACAAAATGTAAAGGTAATTTTTCGTTTTTTGCAATTTTCGGCCATTTCTGATGAAAATTTTAATATAACGCCAATAGAGTTTTTCGTTCAGAAGGTAATGCAATGTTCTTCCTATGGTGTTTTCGAGTCGATCGGAATAACGCTCGCGGAGATATTCGCGCATGTTTTTTAAGTGCTATTTTGCCGCGCAGGGTTAACCGTAAGGCCAATTCTGGCATGTTTGGTATCGTTGGACTCGGCAACTATTCAAAACTCCAAAGAAACAAGTCCCGTGAAAATACGTCAATCGGAGCCAAAGTTATAGGCGTGTAAAGCATAAGTCTGACCACTAGGTGGCACTGTGACGAAACTCTGCATGCACTCGTAGTTCCTGACTGGCATCACAAGTACCAAGTATCGTGTCAATAGGCTTAAGTTTGCCAAAGATACAGCCTCAAATCCGTTTTTTTGCGCTATACGTAAAATTTGTTGACGCGGTTTACGAAAACAAATTGACGAATTGACATGAATTCCATAACTTTTTGCCGAGAGGGTCTCTAGATGCTACATACCAATTTTCGCGGCAATTGGGTAAAAACTCTAGGACGAGTTCGCAAAAGTAGGTTTTACGAATAATTCAAAATGGCGGAAAAAATTTCATGACGGAAAATGACGTCATAGGGTCCAATAGAATCGTCTTGAGCCAAGGAATCAGAGGAAACAAGAATTTCGTTTCTAGGACTTACGGATCAGAAGTTATAAGCAAAAACATAAGTTCAACTTTGGACTGTTGGTGGCGCTAGCGGGTTAGAGATAGAGACTCCAAATTTGCTGTGGGGACACATTGGACTGTCCTTTATCAGTGTGCCAAATTTCATAACTTTCCTACGTACGGTTCTATGGGCTGCCATAGACCGCAATGGCGGAAGAAGAATAACTAATAATAAATATAGCTGCAAGCAGCAATGCCGGGGTCAAGCCGAATAGGGCACAGAAGGGTGTAAAGTTGAGTTTGGATAAGGATACTAAAGAACCTATGTAAACCTCATGATTTCAGATAAAAAAACGCAAAAGTAATCAACAAAAATAATCTATGTTATTGACAATCATGGAACATTAGAGCACAGAAGGACATGTGAGTGATGTTTGCAGTGGCATAATATGGGTCACAACGTTACAACACGTTGAATCAGTCAAAAGAGACCATCCCCATGTCTCTACAATGTTTTGATGCAGAGAAAAAGCGCTTTCAAAAACAGTTCATAAGGTTTTCTCATTGGTTGCTAGAGAGTAAATTCACATCCACCAGTGATTATAGACCAAGCCATGAAATGAAGAATCCATGATGACTCATGGTTTTAGATGTGCTGTTGCAGTAGTTTTAAGCAAAAAAAGCTATTTTCTATCTCCAAACCACTAGGTGGCGCTATGACAGAATCGTGCATGCAACCTCAGGTCATGACTGCGTTACATCTAGCTAGTTTCATGACTATACACTTTAGTTCGGCAAAGAAATAGTTGTATGACCATAGGACTTGCTTGATATGAAATATTTTGTTCAATTATAGGGCCACCTAGTGGTTCAGGCATACCAATTTTTTTGTGTGGCCTCAGACTCTGCTCATACATCAGCGTATCAAATCTGGTGAAAAAATCTCTTTTCGTTGCGAAGTTATAACCATTTATGTGTAAAAACCACAAAATCTAAAGGTAATTTTTCGTTTTTTGCAATTTTCGGCCATTTCTGATGAAAATTTTAATATAACGCCAATAGAACTTTTTGTTCAGAAGGTAATGCAATGTTCTTCCTATGGTGTTTTCGAGTCGATCGGAATAACGCTCGCGGAGATATTCGTGCGTGTTTTTTAAGTGCTGTTTTGCTGCGCAGGGCTAACCGTAAGGCGAAATCTGAAATGTTTGGTATCGTTGGACTCGGCAACTATTCAGGACTCCAAGGAAACAAGTCCCATGAAAATACGTCGATCACAGCCAAAGTTATAGGTGTGTAAAACATTCGTCTTACCACTAGGTGGCGCTGCGACGAAACTGGGCATGCACTCTCAGTTCCTGACTGGCATCACAAGTACCAAGTGTCGTTTCAATAGGCTTAAGTTTGGCGAAGATACAGCCTCAAATCCGTTTTTTTGCACTCTACGTAAAATTTGTTGACGCGGTTTACGCAAACAGATTGGCGAATCGACATGAATTCCATAACTTTTTGCCGTGAGGGTCTGTAGATGCTACATACCAATTTTCATGGAAATCGGGCAAAAGCTCTAGGACGAGTTCGCAAAAGTAGGTTTTACGAATAATTCAAAATGGCGGAAAAATTTTCATGACGGAAAATGACGTCATAGGGTCCAGTCGAATCGTCTTGAGCCAAGGAATCAGAGGAAACAAGAATTTCATTTCTAGGACGTACGGGTCAGAAGTTATAAACAAAAACGTAAGTGCAAATTTAGACTGTTGGTGGCGCTAGAGGGTTGGAGTTAGAGACTCCAAATTTGCTGTGGAGACACATTGGACTGTCCTTTATCAGTGTGCCAAATTTCATAACTTTCCTACCTACGGTTCTATGGGCTGCCATAGACCGCAATGGCGGAAGAAGAAGAAGAATAATAATAATAATAAGAAAACTAACAAATACAATAGGGGTCTTCGCCCCTTCGGGGCTTGACCCCTAATAATAAAAAGAAAACTAACAGATACAATAGGGGTCTTCGCCCATTCTGGGCTTGACCCCTAATTATAAGAAAACTAACGGATACAATAGGGGTCTTCGCCCCTTCGGGGCTTGACCCCTAATAATTATAATAATAATAAGAAAACTAACAAATACAATAGGGGTCTTCGCCCCTTCGGGGCTTGACCCCTAATAAATATAGCTGCAAGCAGCAATACCGGGGTCAAGCCAAACAGGGCCCAAAAGGATTTAAAATTGAGATTGGATAAGCAGACTGAAGAACCTAGTTAAACCAAGTTTAATTAGTCAAAAGAGCCCACCCCCGTGTCTCTACGATGTTCCGATGCTGAGATATAGCTTTTGCAAAACCGGTTGATAAGGTATTCTCATTGGTTGCTAGGGAGTGAATTGGCAACCATCAGTGATTATAGTCAAAGCCATGAAAGGAATAATCCATGATGACTCATGGTTTTAGAAGTGTTGTTGCAGTAGTTTTAAGCAAAAAATACCATATTCTATCTCAAAACCAGTAGGTGGCGCAATGACAACATTGTGCATGCAACATCAGGTCATAACTGTGTTACATCTAGCTAGTTTTATGACTATACACTTTAGTTTAGTGAAGAAACAGTTGTATGACCATAGGGCTGGCTTGATATCAAAGGTTTTGTTCAATTATAGGGCCACCTAGTGGTGCAAGCATACAATTTTTTTTGTGTGGCCTCAAAATATGCTCATACATCAGGGTATCAAATATGGTGAAAAAATCTATTTTCGTTGCGAAGTTATAACCATTTATGTGTAAAAAACACAAAATGTAAAGGTAATTTTTCGTTTTTTGCAATTTTCGGCCATTTCTGATGAAAATTTTAATATAACGCCAATAGAGTTTTTTGTTCAGAAGGTAATGCAATGTTCTTCCTATGGTGTTTTCGAGTCGATCGGAATAACGCTCGCGGAGATATTTGAGCGTGTTTTTTAAGTGCTATTTTCCCGCGCAGGGTTAACCGTAAGGCGAATTCTGGCATGTTTGGTATCGTTGGACTCGGCAACTATTCAGAACTCCAAAGAAACAAGTCCCGTGAAAATATGTCAATCGGAGCCAACGTTATAGGCGTTTAAAGCATAAGTCTGACCACTAGGTGGCGCTGTGACGAAACTCTGCATGCACCCTAAGTTCCTGACTCGCATCACAAGTACCAAGTATCGTGTCAATAGGCTTAAGTTTGGCAAAGATACAGCCTCAAATCCGTTTTTTTGCGCTCTACGTAAAATTCGTTGACGCGGTTTACAGAAACGGATTGACGAATTGACATGAATTCCATAACTTTTTGCCGTGAGGGTCTGTAGATGCTGCATACCGATTTTCGTGGAAATTGGGCAAAAGCTCTAGGACGAGTTCGCAAAAGTAGGTTTTACGAATATTTCAAAATGGCGGAAAAATTTTTATGACGGAAAATGACGTCATAGGGTCCAATCGAATCGTCTTGAGCCAAGGAATCAGAGGAAACAAGAATTTTGTTTCTAGGACTTACGGATCAATAGTTATAAGCAAAAACATAAGTGCAACTTTGGACTGTTGGTGGCGCTAGCGGGTTTGAGATAGAGACTCCAAATTTGCTGTGGATAATATTTGGACTGTCCTTTATCAGTGTGCCAAATTTCATAACTTTCCTACGTACGGTTCTATGGGCTGCCATAGACCGCAATGGCGGAAGAAGAAGAAGAAGAAGAAGAAGAAGAATAAATATAGCTGCAAGCAGCGATACCGGGGTCAAGCCGAAAAGGGCACAGAAGGGTGTAAAGTTGAGTTTGGATAAGCAGACCAAAGAACCTAGGTAAACCTAAAGATTTCAGATGAAAAAACGCAAAAGTAATCAACAAAAATAATCTATGTTCTAATCCACTGCAATCGTCCTTCTGTTATTGACACTCATGGAACATTAGAGCACAGAAGGATATGTGAGTGATGTTTGCAGTGGCATAACATGGGTCACAACATGTTACAACAAGTTAAATCAGTCAAAAGAGACCATCCCCATGTCTCTACGATGTTCTGATGCAGAGAAAAAGCTCTTTCAAAAACGGTTGATAAGGTATTCTCATTGGTTGCTAGAGAGTAAATTCACATCCACCAGTAATTATAGACCAAGCCATATGAAATGAAGAATCCATGATGACTCGTGGTTTTAGATGTGTTGTTGCAGTAGTTTTAGGCAAATATAGCTATTTTCTATCTCCAAACCACTAGGTCGCGCTATGACAGAATCGTGCATGCAACCTCGGGTCATATCTGCCTTACATCTAGCTAGTTTCATGACTATACACTTTAGTTCAGCAAAGAAATAGTTGTATGACCATAGGGCTTGCTTGATATGAAAGATTTTGTTCAATTATAGGGCCACCTAGTGGTTCAGGCATACCAATTTTTTTGTGTGGCCTCAGACTCTGCTCATACATCAGCGTATCAAATCTGGTGAAAAAATCTCTTTTCGTTACGAAGTTATAACCATTTATGTGTAAAAAACACAAAATGTAAAGGTAATTTTTCGTTTTTTGCAATTTTCGGCCATTTCTGATGAAAATTTTAATATAACGCCAATAGAGTTTTTTGTTCAGAAGGTAATGCAATGTTCTTCCTATGGCATTTTCGAGTCGATCGGAATAACGCTCGCGGAGATATTCGCGCATGTTTTTTAAGTGCTATTTTGCCACGCAGGGTTAACCGTAAGGTCAATTCTGGCATGTTTGGTATCGTTGGACTCGGCAACTATTCAGAACTCCAAAGAAACAAGTCCCGTGAAAATACGTCAATCGGAGCCAAAGTTATAGGCGTGTAAAGCATAAGTCTGACCACTAGGTGGCACTGTGACGAAACTCTGCATGCACTCGTAGTTCCTGAATGGCATCACAAGTACCAAGTATCGTGTCAATAGGCTTAAGTTTGCCGAAGATACAGCCTCAAATCCGTTTTTTTGCGCTCTAGGTAAAATTTGTTGACACGCTATACGACAACGGATTGGTTTATCAAAATTCTTTTAATAACTTTTTGCCGTGAGGGTCTCTAGATGCTACATACCAATTTTCGCGGCAATCGGGTAAAAACTCTAGGACGAGTTCGCAAAAGTAGGTTTTACGAATAATTCAAAATGGCGGAAAAATTTTCATGACGGAAAATGACGTCTTAGGGTCCAATCGAATCGTCTTGAGCCAAGGAATCAGAGGAAACAAGAATTTCTTTTCTAGGACTTACGGATCAGAAGTTATAAGCAAAAACATAAGTTCAACTTTGGACTGTTGGTGGCGCTAGCGGGTTAGAGATAGAGACTCCAAATTTGCTGTGGGGACACATTGGACTGTCCTTTATCAGTGTGCCCAATTTCATAACTTTCCTAAGTACGGTTCTATGGGCTGCCATAGACCGCAATGGCGGAAGAAGAAGAAGAAGAAGAAGCAGAATAATAATAATAATAATAATAAGAAAACTAACAAATACAATAGGGGTCTTCGCCCCTTCGGGGCTTGACCCCTAATAATAATAATAATAATAAGAAAACTAACAAATACAATAGGGGTCTTCGCCCCTTCGGGGCTTGACCCCTAATAATAATAATAATAAGAAGAAAACTAACAAATACAATAGGGGTCTTCGCCCCTTCGGGGCTTGACCCCTAAATATAGCTGCAAGCAGCAATACCGGGGTCAAGCCGAAAAGGGCACAGAAGGGTGTAAAATTGGGTTTGGATAAGAATACTAAAGAACCTAGGTAAACCTCATGATTTCAAAAGAAAAAAACGCAAAAGTAATCAACAAAAATAATCTATGTTCTTGTCTCCTGCAATCGTCCTTCTGTTATTGACAATCATGGAACATTAGAGCACAGAAGGACATGTGAGTGATGTTTGCAGTGGCATAACATGGGTCACAACATGTTACAACAAGTTAAATCAGTCAAAAGAGACCATCCCCATGTCTCTACGATGTTCTGATGCAAAGAAAAAGCTCTTTCAAAAACAGTTGATTAGGTATTCTCATTAGTTGCTAGAGAGTAGATTCACATCCACCAGTGATTATAGTCCAAGCCATGAAATGAAGAATCCATGATGACTTATGATTTTAGATGTGTTGTTGCAGTAGTTTTAGGCAAAATTTGCTATTTTCTATCTCCAAGCCACTAGGTGGCGCTATGACAAAATTGTGCATGCAACCTCAGGGCATGACTGCGTTACATTTAGCTAGTTTCCTGACTATACACTTTAGTTCAGCAAAGAAATAGTTGTATGACCATAGGGCTTGCTTGATATGAAAGGTTTTGTCCAATTATAAGGCCAACTAGTGGTGAAGGCATACCAATTTTTTTGTGTGGTCTCAGACTCTGCTCGTACATCAGCGTATCAAATATGGTGAAAAAATCTCTTTGCGTTGCGAAGTTATAACCATTTATGTGTAAAAACACAAAATTTAAAGGTAATTTTTCGTTTTTTGCAATTTTCGGCCATTTCTGATGAAAATTTTAATATAGTGCCAATAGAACTTTTTGTTCAGAAGGTAATGCAATATTCTTCCTATGATGTTTTCGAGTCGATCAGAATTACGCTCGCGGAGATATTCGCGCGTGTTTTTTAAGTGCTGTTTTGCTGCGCAGAGCTAACCGTAAGGCGAAATCTGGCATGTTTGGTATCGTTGGACTCGGCGACTATTCAGGACTCCTAAAAATCAAGTCCCGTCAAAATACGTTGATCACAGCCAAAGTTATAGGTGTAAAAAACATCTGTCTGGCCACAAGGTGGCGCTGCGACGAAACTGTGCATGCACACTCAGTTCCTGACTGGCATCACAAGTACCAAGTGTCGTGTCAATAGGCCTAAGTTTGACGAAGATACAGCCTAAAATCTGTTTTTTTGCGCTCTACGAAAATTTTGTTGACGCGCTATACGACAACGGATTGGTTTATCGAAATTCTTTTGATAACTTTTTGCCGTGAGGGTCTCTAGATGCTACATACCAATTTTCGCGGCAATCGGGTAAAAACTCTAGGACGAGTTCGCAAAAGTAGGTTTTACGAATAATTCAAAATGGCGGAAAAAATTTCATGACGGAAAATGACGTCATAGGGTCTAATCGAATCGGCTTGAGCCAAGGAATCAGAGGAAACAAGAATTTCATTTCTAGGACTTACGGATCAGAAGTTATAAGCAAAAACGTAAGTGCAACTTTGGACTGTTGGTGGCGCTAGGGGGTTAGAGATAGAGACTCCAAATTTGCTGTGGGGACACATTTGACTGTCCTTTATCAGTGTGCCAAATTTCATAACTTTCCTACGTACGGTTCTATGGGCTGCCATTGACTTCAATGGCGGAAGAACAAGAAGAAGAATAATATATAATAATAATAATAATAAATATAGCTGCAAGCAGCAATACCGGGGTCAAGCCGAAAAGGGCACAGAAGGATGTAAAGTTGCATTTGGATAAGCAGACTGAAGAACCTAGGAAAACCTAATGATTTCAGATAAAAAAATCCAAAGGTAATCAACAAAAATAATATATATTCTTGTCTACTGCAACTGTCCTTCGGTTATTGACAATCATGGAACATTAGAGCACTGAAGGACATGTATGTGATGCTTACAGTGGGCAAACATGGGTCACAACATGTTACAACAAGTTAAAAGAGTCAAAAGAGACCATCCCCATGTCTCTGTGATGTTCTGATACAGAGAAAAAGCTCTTGCAAAAACAGTTGATAACGTATTCTCATTGGTTGCTAGAGAGTAAATGGACATCCTCTAGTGATTATAGTCAAAGCCATGAAAGGAATAATCCATGATGACTCATGGTTTTAGATGTGTTGTTGCAGTAGTTTTAGGCAAAAAATGCCATATTCTATCTCAAAACCAGTAGGTGGCGCAATGACAAAATTCGTGCAGTCAACCTCAGGTCATAAATGTGTTACATCTAGCTAGTTTTATGACTATACACTTTAGTTTAGTGAAGAAACAGTTGTATGACCATAGGGTGGCTTGATTTCAAAGGTTTTGTTCAATTATAAGGCCAACTAGTGGTGCAACCATACAATTTTTTTTGTGTAGCCTCAGACTGTGGTCGTACATCAGCATATCAAATATGGTGAAAAAATCTCTTTGCGTTACGAAGTTATAACCATTTATGTGTAAAAACAGAAAATTTAAAGGTAATTTTTCGTTTTTTGCAATTTTCGGCCATTTCTGATGAAAATTTTAATATAACGCCAATAGAACTTTTTGTTCAGAAGGTAATGCAATGTTCTTCCTATGGTGTTTTCGAGTCGATCGGAATAACGCTCGCGGAGATATTCACACGTGTTTTTTAAGTGCTGTTTTGCTGCGCAGGGCTAACCGTAAGGCGAAATCTGGCATGTTTGGTATCGTTGGACTCGGCAACTATTCAGGACTCCTAAAAATCAAGTCCCGTCAAAATACATTGATCACAGCCAAAGTTATAGGTGTAAAAAACATCTGTCTGGCCACTAGGTGGCGCTGCGACGAAACTGTGCATGCACACTCAGTTCCTGACTGGCATCACAAGTACCAAGTGTCGTGTCAATAGGCCTAAGTTTGACGAAGATACAGCCTAAAATCTGTTTTTTTGCGCTCTACGTAGAATTTGTTGACGCGCTATACGACAACGGATTGGTTTATCGAAATTCTTTTGATAACTTTTTGCCGGGAGGGTCTCTAGATGATACATACCAATTTTCGTGGCAATCGGGTAAAAACTCTAGGACGAGTTCGCAAAAGTAGGTTTTACGAATAATTCAAAATGGCGGAACAATTTTTATGACGGAAAACAACGACATAGGGGCCAATCGAATCGTCTTGAGCCAAGGAATCAGACGAAGTAAGAATTTTGTTTCTAGGGCTTACGGATCAGAAGTTATAAGCAAAAACATAAGTGCAACTTTGGACTGTTGGTGGCGCTAGTGGGTTAGACATAGAGACTCCAAATTTGCTGTGGGGACACATTGGACTGTCCTCTATCAGTGTGCCAAATTTCATAACTTTCCTACGTACGGTTCTATGGGCTGCCATTGACTTTCGGCGGAAGAACGAGGAAGAAAAATAATAATAATAATAATAATAATAATAATAAGAAAACTAACAATAACAATAGGGTTCTACGCCCCTTCGGGGCTTGACCCCTAAATATAGCTGCAAGCAGCAATACCGGGGTCAAGCCGAAAAGGGCACAGAAGGATGTAAAGTTGCGTTTGGATAAGCAGACTGAACAACCTAGGTAAACCTAATGATTTCAGATGAAAAAATGCAAAAGTAATCAACAAAAATAATCTATGTTCTTGTCTACTGCAACTGTCCTTCGGTTATTGACAATCATGGAACATTAGAGCACTGAAGGACATGTATGTGATGCTTGCAGTGGGCAAACATGGGTCACAACATGTTACAAGTTAAAAGAGTCAAAAGAGACCATCCCCATGTCTCTGCGATGTTCTGATGCAGAGAAAAAGCTCTTGCAAAAACAGTTGATAACGTATTCTCATTGGTTGCTAGAGAGTAAATGGACATCCACTAGTGATTATAGTCAAAGCCATGAAAGGAATAATCCATGATGACTCATGGTTTTAGATGTGTTGTTGCAGTAGTTTTAGGCAAAAAATGCCATATTCTATCTCAAAACCAGTAGGTGGCGCAATGACAAAATTCGTGCATGCAACCTCAGGTCATAACTGTGTTACATCTAGCTAGTTTTATGACTATACACTTTAGTTTAGTGAAGAAACAGTTGCATGACCATAGGGTGGCTTGATTTCAAAGTTTTTATTCAATTATAAGGCCAACTAGTGGTGCAAGCATACAATTTTTTTTGTGTAGCCTCAGACTGTGATCGTACATCAGCGTATCAAATATGGTGAAAAAATCTCTTTGCGTTACGAAGTTATAACCATTTATGTGTAAAAACACAAAATTTAAAGGTAATTTTTCGTTTTTTGCAATTTTCGGCCATTTCTGATGAAAATTTTAATATAGTGCCAATAGAACTTTTTGTTCAGAAGGTAATGCAATATTCTTCCTATGATGTTTTCGAGTCGATCAGAATTACGCTCGCGGAGATATTCGCGCATGTTTTTTAAGTGCTGTTTTGCTGCGCAGGGCTAACCGTAAGGCGAAATCTGGCATGTTTGGTATCGTTGGACTCGGCGACTATTCAGGACGCCTAAAAATCAAGTCCCGTCAAAATACGTTGATCGCAGCCAAAGTTATAGGTGTATAAAACATCTGTCTGGCCACTAGGTGGCGCAGCGACGAAACTGTGCATGCACACTTAGATCCTGACTGGCAACACAAGTACCAAGTGTCGTGTCAATAGGCCTAAGTTTGACGAAGATACAGCCTAAAATCTGTTTTTTTGCGCTCTACGTAAAATTTGTTGACGCGCTATACAACAACGGATTAATTTATCAAAATTCTTTTAATAACTTTTTGCCGTGAGGGTCTCTAGATGCTACATACCAATTTTTGCGGCAATCGGGTAAAAACTCTAGGACGAGTTCGCAAAAGTAGGTTTTACGAATAATTCAAAATGGCGGAAAAATTTTCATGACGGAAAATTACGTCATAGGGTCCAATAGAATCGTCTTGAGCCAAGGAATCAGAGGAAACAAGAATTTCGTTTCTAGGACTTACGGATCAAAAGTTATAAGCAAAAACATAAGTGCAACTTTGGACTGTTGGTGGCGCTAGCGGGTTTGAGATAGAGACTCCAAATTTGCTGTGGATAATATTTGGACTGTCCTTTATCAGTGTGCCAAATTTCATAACTTTCCTACGTACGGTTCTATGGGCTGCCATAGACCGCAATGGCGGAAGAAGAAGAAGAAGAAGAAGAAGAAGAAGAAGAAGAAGAAGAATAAATATAGCTGCAAGCAGCAATCACCGGGGTCAAGCCAAAAAGGGCACAGCAGAAAGTAAAGTTGACTTCGGATGAGCAGTTTAAAGTACCTAGGAAAATCTCTTGATTTCAGACAAAACAATATAACAGTTATCAGCAAAAAAGCTGTTCTCATTTAGTGAAATTTCTCCCTTTCTTTCGACGAGCATTGATAACTAGAACACTGACGTAAAAATGAGTGGTGCTTGCAGTGGCAAAACTCAGCTCACAAAATGTTACAGTGGTGTTAATGAGTCAAAAGAGCCCACCCCCGTGTCTCTACGATGTTCTGACGCAGAGATATAGCTCTTGCAAAAACGGTTGATAAGGTATTCTCATTGGTTGCTAGGGAGTGAATTGGCAACCACCAGTGATTATAGTCAAAGCCATGAAAGGAATAATCCATGATGACTCATGGTTTTAGATGTGTTGTTGCAGTAGTTTTAGGCAAAAAATGCCATATTTCTATCTCAAAACCAGTAGGTGGCGCAATGACAAAATTGTGCATGCAACCTCAGGTCATAACTGTGTTACATCGAGCTAGTTTTATGACTATACACTTTAATTTAGGGAAGAAACAGTTGTATGACCATAGGGTGGCTTGATTTCAAAGGTTTTTTTCAATTATAAGGCCAACTAGTGGTGCAAGCATACATTTTTTTTTGTGTAACCTCAGACTGTGGTCGTACATCAGCGTATCAAATCTGGTGAAAAAATCTCTTTTCGTTGCGAAGTTATAACCATTTATGTGTAAAAAATGCAAAATTTAAAGGTAATTTTTCGTTTTTTGCATTTTTCGGCCATTTCTGATAAAAATTTTAATATAACGCCAATAGAACTTTTTGTTCAGAAGGTAACGCAATGTTCTTCCTATGGTGTTTTCGAGTCGATCGGAATAACGCTCGGCGAGATATTCGCGCATGTTTTTTAAGTGCTATTTTGCTGCACAGGGTTAACCGTATGACGAATCCTGGCATGTTTGGTATCGTTGGACTCGGCGACTACTCAGGACTCCAAAAAATCAAGTCCCGTGAAAATACTTTTATCGCAGTCAAAGTTATAGGCGTATAGAACATTCGTCTGGCCACTAGGTGGCGCTGCAACGAAACTGTGCATGCACCCTCAATTCCTGACTGGCATCTCAAGTACCAAGTGTCGTGTCAATAGGCTTAAGTTTGGCGAAGATACAGCCTAAACTCTGTTTTTTTGCGCTCTATGTAAAATTCGTTGACGCGCTATACGAGAACGGATTGGTTTATCGAAATTCTTTTAATAACTTTTTGCCTTGAGTGTCTCTAGATGCTGCATACCGATTTTCGTGGCAATCGGGTAAAAACTCTAGGACGAGTTCGCAAAAGTAGGTTTTACGAATAATTCAAAATGGCGGAAAAATTTTAATGACGGAAAATAACGTCATAGGGTCTAATCGAATCGTCTTGAGCCAAGGAATCAGAGGAAATAAGAATTTCGTTTCTAGGACTTACGGATCAGAAGTTATAAGCAAAAACGTAAGTGCAACTTTGGACTGTTGGTGGCGCTAGCGGGTTTGAGATAAAGACTCCAAATTTGCTATGGGGACACATTGGACTGTCCTTTATCATTGTGTCAAATTTCATAACTTTCCTAGGTACGGTTCTATGGGCTGCCATAGACCGCAATGGCGGAAGAAGAAGAAGAAGAAGAAGCAGAATAATAATAATAATAAGAAAACTAACAAATACAATAGGGGTCTTCGCCCCTTCGGGGCTTGACCCCTAATAATAATAATAAGAAAACTAACAAATACAATAGGGGTCTTCGCCCCTTCGGGGCTTGACCCCTAAATATAGCTGCAAGCAGCGATACCGGGGTCAAGCCAAACATGGCAAAAAATGATTCATACGCGATGACTGTCATGATTTAAGATCGCTTGTCGCCAAGCGAACCTATAAAAATGTATTTATGTTCCGCCTATTGGGACAGTTTTTGATTGGGACAGATTTTCTGTTTCAGAATTCCGGATCTTTTCAAAGATTCGGCTCTTTTGGCTTTGCTTCCTTAGAACAACACCGGCTCTTACGGCTCCGGGTCTTCATTTACGATCACTGGGATACTTCTTTTTTAGGCCAAATTAGCAACTGTGAATGGTTTGTTGGTATTCAATTGTTGTATCAATTGTTTCATTATATAAAAGCCTTATTTTGTAATGTTTTGTTTGGAAAAAAATACACAGATAGCCTAAGCCTATTATTTGACATTATGATAAAAGTTTAAGTAAACAATTGAACAATTAACACAGAATTACAGCAAATAAACATAATAAATATAGACAAAAGTAGTGTTTTTAGGTTTCACTCATGACTTAACTTTCTTCTTATTTTCGTTAAATGCCTTAACTTTCTCCCAACGCGCTTATATTTGATTTGATATAATGATTTGAGTGATGATGTGCAGCGGCAGTGCTGTAAGCTGTACGGACAAGCTAATATGCTGGCACGTAAATTCTATATGTGTACAGATGATATTAAAATAGCTCTGTTTAGGACATATTGTAATTCTCTTTATACAGCCCACCTGTGGTGTAACTATACCAATGCTAAAATGAGAAAGCTCCAAGTTGCATTTAACGATGCGCTGAGAATCCTGCTCAAGCTTCCAAGGTGGACAAGTGCATGCCAACTGTTTGTGTCAAATAATGTATCCACCTTGAATGCTGTGTTAAGGAAGTATATCTATAGCTTCATGTGTAGGCTGAGGGATTCGAAAAACAGTATTATACGTGTGTTAAACAATGTTAAACTGAGTGACACTAGGTGTAACTCTCATTTCTGGAAGCGAGAGTTATACCTAGCACTGGAGCAAAAGGCTGTATGTTTTTTTAAATGTCTTTTTTCCCCTCCGTTCTTGTGTGTATTGTTTTTTAAATAAGTATGTTTGTATGTCTTTTTGATATGGATCTATGTGTCTGGAATAAAGAATAATAATAATATTTAAATCCGGCTCCCCCTCCTCTCTCTATCGCAATAGGCATGTTTGACTTCACCCGGCGCCACAAGAATCGACAGCGGGATGACATCAAAGTACCGCGAGAGCGATTCGCGAAATCATACGAGGAGTTTGCTTTTATATCGCTCTCGCGGAACTTTGACGTCATCTGGCTGTCGGTTCTTGCGGCGCCGGGTGAAGTCGAACAAGCCTTTTGTGTACTCGGACTGTACCACTACACTGATTTTTGCAGCGTCTTTCCCCCTTTCTTCTTTAACATAATGGTATAGTCCTAGTCTGTCTTTCCATTTGATTGGACGCATCGAGTGCCACATGCAAATAGGTCAGAGCAGGCTCGTTGCAAACGATTCATCACTACTGTACGCATGCGTTGTCGTCGTTGGTGTATAAGCTGTGTTGACGTGTATTATAAAGTTGCTGGTGTTCTTAAACAAAGGTAAGTTATGCATTTTATCGGAAGTGATATCGAGATAATAAATAATAGCAATTGTTATGGAATGCTTTACACGTATACGACGATGAATGTGTGTATTGAGTAGTTTGGAAACTCCGTCGACCAAATAACTAGGGCCTCCGAAATCATACTGAAAGGCTGCTAAAACACCGAATGTTTCGAACAATAACAGTTTTATAGAAAATGTTAGTTTACGAAGAAATGTAATATGCTGCAAGTAAATGGCTGTTTAATACTGTTAGAGATCTGTCGCTGCCTTTGATGGTTAAAAGCGTTTTTTCTCCGAGTGAATGAAGCCTCTCCTAAAGTCTGACCTGGACTCGCGCACGACAACAAAAGTAGAAAAATAACTCAGTAAGCGCCAAATAACACCCTGAGACACCGGCGAATGAAATAACTGTAATAAGTCTTATTTATTTATGGCACATAATGAAATAAGGTAACTGTGAACCTTTGAAACTTTAAGGTTGCAACTAACTTAACGGTTTTGTAAATCACGTGTGTAGGAAACCATGTTGTTTTAAAAAGGATATTTTATGTCTTGCTTAGATCACTTGCCCACAGCGGCACCAACTTAAAACATTGTTTTATATGTTCTTGTAATTAAATCAGTTAGTGTAGTTAGAGAGAGAGCAAAGAGTACAACTGAATGTATTATCTGCCTGAATTTACCGGAGTTGAACGCGCGTCACATCACAGAGCAGCAGGTGTCATATGTCATGTATTACTTTCAGTCTGAGGCAAGCTGACTGGCAGGAAGATGGCTGAAGGCGCGTGCTTACTCCTTTCTGTTATCATGCATACATACTCAGAATAAGAGGTACAAAAGCTGTCACTGGGACGATACCCTTTAAATGGGCCCTAATATTTACCATGTTTGTGGTGTAAGTTGTTCTTTTACGTTTTTGCATACATTTAAAATAAATACAGATATGGGTACATTTGTACCCATTATTATGCACTCTTCACAAAGGTGTATTATTTGAAAGGGTACCACCCCAGTGACAGCTTGTGTAAATTATCTTCTGAGAGTGCACATACAGTAAACAACCTAAAATGGAAATCATAGAGCTATATCATAGGGCAGTTTCCTGACATGGTTTAGAATAATCCAGCACTAGGCCTATTACTAGGTTATATTAGGACATTTAAGTAGTTTTTTAAACAAACCTTATAAATAAACATTAATGGTGTGCGTCTTGAGCAAAAACAATGGCACTGATATATGTTAAGATATATAAGTGTGTTTAAATTAAGACAGATCAAACATACATTTTAGTCGTGTACTAGAATAAGCCCGGTGTAGGAAACTGTCTCTTTATCTCTAAAGCAGAACATAAGACCAGTCTAAAATGAAATCATGTATTTTTAGGGCTTTCAAAAATTCAAATTAATCATGCACATTAAAAAATACCCCATAACAACATTTTAAATTATTGTGTTTGACTTAGCTTTAGAAAAGAATAATATTTGTTGATAAACATTTACCTTATTATACACCATATAATGGTATGTGTAAACATAATCAATCAACAAGTTTATTTTTTGTATATAATGTAATGACATATACATTATAAGTGGTGCAGTGTTTAAAAATGGAAAAGAAAAGATTTTAGGATGTTATTTAATAATTATGACAAGACCATCATGTAATATTAGACACTAAAAACTAAAGCGGAGAAGATGATTACTAATTTTGTGCCTTATATGAACGTAATACATTAGAACCTTGAACGTAGATACAAAAATGAAAACGTTTCAGAAGTTTAAATTGTGATTCTGTAAAGCACAAGCAAACATGCTGAAAGAGAAATTACAGGCAGGCTAGCTAGTGGATTATATTACAAACCATCAGGACATTAACATGGCCTTAATTCAATGTATTTGGATTATGGCTGCGCAAAAAATCGCCTGCGATTGTAATGCGTGTCTCATCAGTAAAGATGAAGTAAAACGCCATCATCTGCTTTCAGATGGAGTGGCATTTATTACACAGACCTGTGGTTCACAGAGAAGCTAGCCAAAAGCGCATAGGTTATCGGAGTACATTTTTTAAAATTATGAACCCGATTTTGCCTAATTTCTCTGTGAACTACGGCTCTGTATAGTAAATGCTGCTCCATCTGAAAGCAGCTAATGGCGATTTAATATTAATCACCGAACCGACTTTACTTATGAAACACACACAAGAATTGCAGGTTTTTTTTATGCACAGCCCTTATCCAAATACACTAAATTAAGTACATGTAAAAAGGCACTTGCCCATCATTTGCTGATTGGGCGATGCAAGGCGCTGCTGATGACTGCCGCAAGACTAGAAAGCTCTCAGAATATCAGCACAGTAAAACACGTCTCCGATCAGCGCACAGGGACAAAAATAAATAAATAGCCTAAATTAAACACACAAATTATATAGCCTGTACTTACTGGTGTCATCCTGATTTACTACTTTGTAAAACTTATTCTGGGCAATGCCTTCTATTTCTTTTGTTTTTAATTCACTAGTAGAGATGCGTTATATAGCGAAAGGAATTGTCATGCACGTTTCATCAGTGAAGCCGTTTCCTTGTTCAGTATTCTAGTATCCTGTATTATACAATACTAAAAATTTAGCTTTTAAAGGGTTAGTTCACTTTAAAATGAAAATTCTGTCATCATTTACTCATCCGCATGTTGTTGTAAACCTGTATGAATTTCTTTTTTCTGATGAACACACAAGAAGGTATTTTGAGAAATGATGGTAAACACACAGCAGTAAGTGACCATAGACTTCCATAGTAGGAAAAAATATTTTGGAAGTATTGTGATAAATGAAGACAAAATTTTATAAATGATTTTAAGCACACAGCTGACGATATCCAGGAAATTCCAACATATTTTTTTGTTCATACTATGGAAGTCTATGGTCACTTCCTGTCTGTGTTTGCCATCATTTCTCAAAAAAACTTCTTTTCTGTTAATCAGAAAAAGAAATTCATACAGGTTAAGAACAACATGAGGATGAGTAAATGATGACAGAATTTTCTTTTTAAAGTGAACTATCCCTTTAAGTACACCAATGTCAATAAATTAAAACATTGTAAAAAAAATGAAGAGTATATGCATAATATTTTTGTATTAACAGTTTCTTATTTGTTGTTATGTTTTTGCAGATGCCACGTAAAAAGGGGTTCCGGAGATCTGAGGCGGCTAAGAGGCGCATGGCTGTTGTCAGCCATGTTGAGCCTCTTGTAAAAAGACCCGCATATGAGGTTGGGCCTCCTCTCAAAAGTGCTCCAATACCGACAATTTATTGTCCCAAAACTGTCAATGAAAAAGTCCATGTGACTGCCAAAACTGCCAATGAGAAAGTCCACGTGACTGCCAAAACTGTCAATGAAAAAGTCCATGTGACTGCCAAAACTGCCAATGAGAAAGTCCACGTGACTGCCAAAACTGTCAATGAGAAAGTCCACGCGACTGCCAATAAAACTGTCATTGAAACTGTCATTGAAACTGTCATTGAGAAAGTCCATGGGACTGCCAATAAAACTGTCATTGAGAAAGTCCATGGGACTGCCTATAAGACTGTCAATGAGAAAGTGCATGTGAATGACAAGGTATCTGCCAATGAAGCTGATAAAGTACTGGATGGATCAGTTATAAGAGGATCGTTCAGTCAAGACGATATGCGATTTGGTAGTACAAGAAATAAGCAGTGTGCGGCTATCAGTTTAACATCTGTACTTCAGCACTGTGTAAAAAATGTTTTGACATGGCAAACTGCAGATTTGGATAATGTACTGAATAAGGGAAATGACCTTTATGTTGTTTTAAAAAATACAAGGCAAATAGGAAAAGGCCAGTGTGAATACATATTGATTCCAGAACTTCCCAGAACATGTACGTACTGTGACAAATATTTTGAAATAAAGTTTGGTTCATCTTTCGGTGGCTTTACTGATGTTTTTGAGTATGATGCAGAAGTGGGAGATTTTGCAATGCCATTTCATGTAGCAGTGGAGCGATCGCTGCGTGATTTTGATGCTTGTTTGGTAACTATTGCTGCCAATACATGTGCAATTATAAAACAAGGTAATTTGTATGCCATTGTAGATTCACATGCAACCAGTTTCATTAATGGCCAACAATACAGATCTGCAACAAGCTTTGTAGCTTATTACAGCAACATTGATCATGTTATCAGGTATTTCTATGACTTTGCTAATAGGTTTGGCAATGCATATATTCCATTTGAGGTAACAGGAATCAAGCCAAGCTTGTGTGACAGAAATGCAGGTGCCTTTTCAGTCCCTAATAGTCAAAGCAGAACAAATGTTAATGATGTAAAAAGTGCAACAGATCTAGATAAATTATTGTACCATGACTCGAGACCTACAGAAGGCATATGCATAAAAGATTGCAATCAGGAACCAAATGCACCTAAACCACTTGGTGATAGTCAGTTGAATAATCAAACTGTTATTGCTGCTGTCTCACTGAACACTGAAAGGAAACAACTCAAGGTGATGGATGTTAAAGCAACAGCAACTGGTAAACCCACAGCTGCTAACACAACTTGTAATACTAGTCAATGCAGTGCCACAAGCACTACACCAAAGAGGAAACATAAGCTAAGTAAGTGTACTGATGGTAACAGTAAACAAGAGCTATATGTATGCAAATTGGATAAAGAAAAATTGCCTTATAAGAAAAATACACAAGAAAATGTTGATTTGACAAATACACAAGACAATGTTGATTTGACAGATGTCCTGTTAAATGAGAATGTACTCACAGATGACATCATCATTGGAGATACTATAAATAATGAGTTCAGTTTTAAGCCGTTAACATCTGCAAATCAAGATGCGTTGTGTGCACGCTTACATTTAACTAATGAAAACCACAGTGTACAGGGTACAAATATAAGTTCTTTAGGAGAACCATGTAAAACAAAGAGTATCAAAGGAGACGGCAACTGCTTTTATCGATGTGTAGCACATGCAGTATGTGGCAATGAAGAGAAACACCTGAAAATCAGACGTGAAGTTGTGAAACACCTTAAAGCTAACAGTTCTAAATTTATGAGGTATTTAAGAGAAGAGTACACATCGGTTAAAGATTATTTGACACAGCGTAAAATGTATTATTCTGGATCGTGGGCCACAGAAATAGACATTTTTTGTACGGCCGATTTGCTGAAAACAAATATTTTTACTTTCAATGATGACAGATGGAATGTACATGCACCAACTGATCAGGTATTTACAGATAATGCTATATATCTGAAGCACTGTAATGAAAATCACTTTGAAATGGTCACATGTGTAACACATAAACATCAAAGAAATGTTTGTGCAGGAGCATGCAAAGCTGGATGGGGTAATGAAAGCATTACACAGTGTTTACGAAAAAGAAAGTTAAATAACACATCAGACAAGCCAAAATGTAAAAGAGAGCGTGAGAAATATCACAGTGATAATGATTTCAGACAAAGAAAAAAACTTAGTATAAAATCTAAATACTATGATGACACAGAATACAGACGGAAAAAGATAGAATTGTCCAAAAGTAAATATTGTCAAGACATTGAATACAGACAGAAAACAAAAGAAATGTCTAAAACTAAATATGATGATATTAAATACAGACAGAAAAAGATTGAAATGTCCAAAAATAAGTATTGTCATGATACTGAATATAAGGAGAGAAAACTTCAAATCCTTAAAAATAAATATAAGACTGATATTAACATTCGGCTGTCAAAACGTCAAAGATCAAAGAAGAAGTATTCCACAGATGTTGATTTTCAAGCATGTGTTAGGCAATATTCTCTGATCAAATACAAAACCAACAAAGTCTTTAAATCTAACTTATGTGACTATTCAAAGCATAAATATAGCACAAACCCCACTTTTAAAGCCAGTGTTCGTGAATATTCTAAGTATAAATACAACACAAATCCCACTTTCAATGCCAGTGTTCGTGAATATTCTAAGTATAAATACAACACAAATCCCACTTTCAATGCCAGTGTTCGTGAATATTCTAAGTATAAATACAACACAAATCCCACTTTCAATGCCAGTGTTCGTGAATATTCTAAGTATAAATACAACACAAATCCCACTTTTAATGCCAGTGTTCGTGAATATTCTAAACATAAATATTGCACAAATCCCACTTTTAATGCCAGTGTTCGTGAATATTCTAAGGATAAATATCATAATGATGCAAACTTTCGCATGAGTAAAATACAGAAAGGATGTGAAATCTATGCAAAACAAAGAGAAAGACAAACAAACATTGATGCTACTATTAGTCGGTTTCATCAAGAAGTCAACAGTGGTCCAGAATGTGTTTGTTGTGTATGTCATCGGCTATTGTTTAGAAAACAAGTTATTGGGTGTAAATTTGATTGCTATGAACAAAAAGGACAGCACATAGCTGATTTAAGTAAAAGATGCATCACACTGAAGTATTTACATGTATGTGACACTGAATGTGAGGATAATTGTAATTTATCTGGGCATTTAGCCTGTAATTTGTGGATATGTTATACATGCCATCGAAAAATCCTTAGAGGACAACTACCTGAAGAGAGTGTTGCCAACAATATGCATTTGGAGGACATTCCTAAAGAATTAAAATGTCTAAACTCATTGGAACAACATCTAATATCACTCAATATTCCTTTTCTTAAATTGCTATGTCTTCCCAGAGGTGGGCAGAGGGGTTGCCATGGACCTGTTGTCTGTATTCCGGTTAATACTACAAACATGACCAACATACTTCCACGAAATGAATGTGATGATCATATGATAAAAATCAAACTGAAACGAAAATTGACATACAAAGGCCATTATGAATTTAAATATGTCCACACCGATCATGTCAGAAATGCTTTAGTATATTTGGTGAAAAACAACAAGATGTATAAAGATGTGCAGTTTAATGAGCAGTGGATTAACAACTTGAATAAACCTGACGAGGCTGATGGTAATGAAATGCAGGAAGATAATGTTTGTGATAACAGTGACGATGATAAGGTAGCTAATGATGAATCACATGAAGATCTTACATATATCAAGGAGCAAAGTGGACTTTTGTCAGACACATCACTACAGCCTGTTGACATTGGTTCAGAAATAATTGATCAACATTTTCATGATGTACTAAATGTAGCACCAGGTGAAGGTAACAGTCCTGTCAGGTTATTATCAGATGAAACCAATGAGGCTAAGTGCTTCCCTTTTCTCTATCCGACTGGTGGTCCAACATTTCACGATGACAGACCAGAAAAAATCACATTGTCAAGATACCTGAATGCACGAATATTAAATGCTGATGGACGTTTTGCTCAGAATTCAGACTTCATTTTTTATGCTCAGTATATATCAGAAGTTGAACAAATTCTGTCCAATGTCTCAATTGCATTACGAAAAGGTTTTGAAAAAGGTAGTTTATCAGAGCTGACACCAGATATGCTGACAAATCCTGATTCCTTGCAAAAAATACTTAAGTTTGATGAAGGATATAAGTTTTTGAGACCAGTCAGAGGGACCCCTCCCTATTGGATGTCTACACAGAAAGATCTATTTGCTTTAATTAGACAAATTGGCATACCAACATTCTTTGCATCTTTTAGTTCTGCTGATATGAGATGGCCTGAAATGTTGAACACCATTATTAAACAAGAGGGCAAACAAATCAATTTAGATCAACTTGCCTGGGCTGAGAAATGCGAACTTATACGAAAAAATCCTGTCACTGCAGCAAGAATGTTTGATCACAGATGGCATTGTTTTTTGAAACATGTCATTATGTCACCAGCTGAACCTATCGGTAAAATAAAAGACTATTTTTATCGTGTTGAATTCCAACAACGTGGTTCTCCTCACGTTCACTGTCTGTTTTGGGTGGAAAATGCTCCAAAGCTTAATGATGATGATGAAGCTAATGATCCTGTGGTTGCTGATTTCATTGACACATATATCACCTGTGAGACACCGCCAGAACAAGACATAGAACTCTTTGAAACAGTAAACAGTGTGCAGAAGCACAGTACAAGACATTCAAAAACATGTCGCAAGAAAAATACAGTATGTCGTTTTAATTTTCCAAGACCTCCATCTAGCCGTACCTTTATTACAAGAGCATCTAATGCGGACGAGTTTAAAGGGAAAAATGAAGATGACACAGCAAATGCCATTTTACAAAAAATCAAAAATGCTTTAAACTCTGATGTGATTTTTGATTCAACTGATGATTTATTCTCTTCTGTGGGTATTTGTCAGGCTGTCTTTGAAAAAGCATACAACAAATGTTCTAAAAAGAAATCCATTGTCTTGAAACGAAATCCAAAAGATATTTGGGTAAACCAGTATAACAGAGATTTACTGCGTGCTTGGCAAGGAAATATGGATATTCAGTATGTCACAGATGCCTTTTCTGTAGTAGTTTATATACTAAGCTACATTACAAAAGCAGAACAAGAAATGGGACTTTTGCTTCAACGTACGCAAAATGAAGCTATGAATGGAAATCTTGAAGCTAAGGCATCTTTAAAGCAATTGGGAAGTGTTTATTTGCACAGCCGCGAAATTTCCGCGCAAGAAGCGGTGTACAGACTGACAGGCATGCATTTAAAGGAATGCTCACGTAAAGTACAATTTATTCCAATAGGACCAAATCCTGTAAAGATGAGTTTGCCTTTAAATGTGCTTAAGAATAAAGTGAAGAAAGAACAGTCTGATGATGAAAGCAGTCTTTGGATGACAAGTTTTGTTGATAGGTATACGAACAGACCACAGAAACAACCACTACTTAATCTTTGTCTTGCCAGTTTTTGTTCTGAGTACAGAGTTTTGACAAAATCAGAAGTTTTGTCACAAAAACAAAATGCAGAAACTGAAGTTATTAAACTCAATAAAAACTGTGGTTATGTGAAACGAAGAACACGAACCGAGCCAGCTGTTGTCAGATATCCGAGATTTTCGCCCACAAAAGATCCAGAAAAATACTATCATTCACTATTGCAGCTTTTTCTACCACATTATGATGACTGTCACTTGAAGCCAAGCAACTATGAGACATATGAGGAGTACTACAACAGTGGTGTCATAAAAACTAATTCTGGAATGAAAAATGTGAAATTAATTGTTGATTGCAACAGAGAATTGTTTGAAAAGGACTCTGATAAATTAGAGCGAGCTAAACAGCTTTTGGAGAAGGATATAGATTTAGAGGATGCTTGGGCTGCAATATGTCCTGAAACTGAAAGAGAACGTCACGAATGTATGGAACTGATGAAGAATAAAGTATTGCCTGATGAAGATAACACTCAAAACCTTATTCCAGATCTTACAGGAAACCAACAAACTATTTCTACTGTACAAACAAACCATACCACATTGCCTAGAAATGAAGCGTTACATTTACTGCGATCATTAAATGAGGAACAGTCTGACATATTCTATAAAGTCCGTCAGTGGTGTTTACAAAAAGTACTTGGACAAAACCCTGAACCTATCAGATTGTTTATCACTGGTGGAGCAGGCACAGGAAAAAGTCATTTAATTAAGGCAATACACTATGAATCTTGCAGACTGTTATCTCAGCTGTCTGAAAATCCTGATGATGTTACTGTGCTTTTGACAGCTTCGACAGGAGTAGCAGCCTTTAATGTTGGTGCTTCAACTGTTCATAATACATTTTCAATTGGTGCAAACGTCAGATTGCCATATCAACCGCTTAGTGATGACAAAATAAATTCTTTACGTATCAAAATGGGTAACCTGCAAATTTTGATTATTGATGAAGTCTCTATGGTTGACCATCGTCTGTTGTCATACATTCATGGAAGGCTGCGACAAATAAAACAAACTGGTGATTACTCTTTATTTGGAAAAGTCAGCATTATTGCTGTGGGTGATTTCTATCAGTTACCACCTGTGAAAGGAACTGCTCTTTATGCTGATTCAAAAGGAGTCAACCTATGGGAAAGCAACTTTGAGCTTGCTGAATTAACTAAAGTTGTTAGACAACAAGATGCATCTTTTGCTGGAATGTTAAATCGCCTGAGAGTTCATAAGAAAAGTGAAGATCTTATCACTACTGATATTGATGTGTTGAAAAAATGTGAAACAGGGGAGAGATGTAATGACCTTCACATATTTGCTACAAATAGCGAGGTTGATAAATACAACCTTGAAAGACTACATGAGTGTTGTCCAGATGCAATTAGTATAAATGCTCAGGATTATATCAGAAACTCAAAAACTGGAAGAATGGAACGTAAAGTTGGATACCACGCTACAGTTTTCAACTCATGTCTATCTAAATGCATTTCCTTGGGTGTTGGAGCAAGGGTTATGTTAAAGAAAAATATTGATGTAGCTGACGGTCTTGTCAATGGAGCTTTTGGTACGGTTGTCCACATAAGTGAAAGTCAGAAAAAAGGTGAAGATAATGATGATTTCCCATCAGCTATTTATGTAGAGTTTGATAATCCAACTGTTGGGAAAGTTCAAAGATGCAAAAAGCGTTACACACTTTTTCCAAATTCAACTGTAATTGAAGTACAAGAAGACCAGGTCACAAATGCTGGTGGCATAAGACGGCAATTTCCACTCAGATTGGCATGGGCATGTACAGTTCACAAAGTACAAGGACTCACAGTAGATAAAGCTGTTGTTTCACTTAATAAAATCTTTACAGCAGGACAAGCATATGTTGCTTTAAGCCGAGTTAGGTCTCTTAGTGGATTAATCATTGAGGACTTTAAAGAATCTGTCATATTTTGTAATGAAAAAATCGAGTTGTCTTTGAAAGATATGACAAAAATAAAATTGGATAAGTACAGTTTTAGTAAATCCTTTGGTACATTTAGAATAGCACTGTTTAATGTGCAAAGTCTAAAAGCTCACTTTCAGGATGTCCTGTCACATACAGTTCTGATGAACGCTGATTGTATTTGTTTGACAGAAACATGGCTAAATGTTAATGACCAAGAACCACAGATACCAGGATATGTGTTCTCACACAACCCAAGATCTAAGTGTTATGACAACAGCACTGCACTTTATACTGAATTAAAACATCAGAGAGGAGGTGGTGTTGGATTGTATTGTTCTGAGAACATTGAGTGTAATTTGTTTATTCCTGAGTACTCCAACTTAGAATGCTTATACTTTGTAATTCCATGTGTCAGTTTGACTGCTGCAGTTTTGTATAGACCAAATTCTTATAATCCTGATCTGTTTCGACAGCACTTATTACTTGTTATTGATGAAATGGAGAAGCATCCTGGACAGAAAATAATCATGGGAGACTTTAATGAAGATCTTTTTACTTCATCCACAATTGTGAAATTGATGCAACATCATGGATACAGTCAACAGATAAAAACTGCTACTACAGAAAAGGGTACATTAATAGACCATGTGTACACAAAAGACATTAAATGTATACATGTTGAGGTTGCACAAACCTACTACAGCTTCCATCAGGCTATACTTATGTCACTATTGTAATAGTACATATAAATACTCCGCTGGCCATTGGGGTGGGAGGTTAGGGAGGAATTAATCACAGCGGCTCCCTGGGTAAGGGCATGTAAGGGTAGGGGACACTGGGTGGGAGGTGACAGGGGTTGGTGTATGACAGTTATACTGTTTGTTTCAGCAGTCCTTTGCTTGTTTGATTTATTCATTTACTTTTATTTGTGTTTTTGTTTTGTAATCTGCTGCGTTTTGCACGTTTTAGTTCTTATCACAACCACACCTATTTTCTACATTTATTTCATTTTAAGCACAGTTCAAGAATTTTTTTATTTTTATTTTATACAAGCCAAAAATCATCTTGACTTTATGTACAAAAATGCTTCTTAACCACTGTTAAACAATTACATGTGACTCTTTGACGTCTAAGAAAAATATTTCAGCCAATATTCCAATGCCACACATGACTAAATGACTGAGATAACTACTGTTGGTGATTGAAGAATCGTTCATTGAAACTTAAGGTTAGAATTATTCTTCATATTTTTTTTTATAATTCACATGCTCATCATTAATTTTTTACCGATTAATCATTACTTACTTTTTATGTTTTAGAATGTATATGCCGAAACCACAGCTCAACCTTTACCTAGTGGTTGAAAAAATCGAATTCTAATGTTATTGTTTACATGAAACAACAACATCATCTGTCTTCAACTGATGTACAGCAGAATACAGCAAAAAGAAGACTGTGCATCAGAAATACATTTACCATTTTACATTAAGTAAGTGCTTTTTTATGCATATTTTTGTTATATAAATTTGTTTAGCCTTTATATCTTTCACTTCAAAATACATAACACCATAATAATATGTTTTATTTTATTGCAGAAACATGTACTTTGGTGAACACAACTCTGCATCAAGTTGACACTTACCATTTTACAAACAGTAGGTGTATTTTTATTCAGAATCTTGTTATATAAATTTGTTTTGCCTTTATATTTTTACTTCATCTAAACAAATAATAACATAATAATATGCTTTCTTTTATTGCAGAAAGATGTACTATGGTGAACACACTACTAAATCGGGATGACTTCCTTTTTAATGTCATTCACATCAACTGTCGTTACAACACAACAGATCTACCAATCAACATTTATTCGTCTTCAACAGTACTTATTTCAGTCATTTATTCATGTGTGGTGATGGAACAAGGATGTACATTGACACTTAAGGTTAGTATTTTTTATTCTATTTTTTGTTATTAATTATATACGTGTTTTCTCATCCTTTTAATAACTAAATAGTATTTTTATACTTTTATGTTTTAGAATGTATATGAAGATACCACAGCTGAACATTCATCTTCTGGTCAACTACAGTCAATTTCAGGAAGGTGTGATATGGTGGACACAACACTACATCAGTATGACACACAGTAGTCATCCTGGTCATCCAGGCTATTCCTTTTTAATGTCCAGAGCTGCTTACAACAGGACAGGACTACCAAGCCACATTTATTCAATATTTTCTATCACATTGTGAAGAACAATTTCTTTAACATTACAAGACAAACATGATATAACATATACATGCAGATATCTAGTTTATTGTCACTTTATTTTATTTTTTATTTATAAAACATTGCAGTATATGCATCATATACTATATACAACATTTCAACATATACGTTGCAGTTGCAGCTTTATAAATATATCATGTGAATGTATATTAATGTAATGGCAAATACTGTGGGTGTGGTTGTGCATATCAAGCAAAGGACTGCTGTAGATCCTAAAACTTTAAGTGTGAGTTGAGAACCCCTGGAGGCTCTAAATGTTTAGCCAGAGAATCTGTTAAATAATCTGTTTTATATAATTGCCTTGCATTATTAAGAAGGGTAATCTAAGAACAATGTGGGTCATGCTACTTTTGATTTTATTAAAACATTTATAATAATTTAACCAGTATAACTGTCAAATCAAATGTAATTTCAACTAAACAACCATCTAAATAATCTCTTAAATGTAATCATCTTAAATGTTTTAAAGGAAGAATATGCTTAATTTGTCTTCCTTACAAGGGGACCCTGTGCACAAAACATTTGAGAACCCCTTGTTTACACTCACTCAAAATTAGAAACATAAACATTTTTTGTCCATATATATCATATCTGTGCATTATTTCACCTCTGTAATATTAAGTAATTTTACATTAATTTATTCTGTAAACACTGTATTAATTATTAAACATTTTATTATTACTGCTTTTTCTTACCAGTGTTCTTCTTACCGTTACTTTATATTTATTGACTGTTTTGTATACCAGGAACTGAAGGGAACAAATATTAAAATAGTTGACAAAATAAATATTTCATGAATTACAAGGAAATACAGTTATTTTACATATTTTCCCACCAGTAGGTGGCTCTGAGATGACACTATGCACCTACCCTCAAATCTGAACTGTGATGAGATAAATCAAGCATCATAAGTATACACTAAAGCTTTACAAATATACAGCCTCATATCCATTTTAATCTTTACTGCACATATTGTATATCTATTAAAATAACATGTATGCTCTTTGTGAATTTTTAATATGTTACCTTTCTTATGTAGTATTACACATTGTACTTAAATTTTTTATGATTTAAGTGTTACACTTCTCCACTACTGGATGAAGGTTTTTAAATCAAACATTGACCAAAAGTTGACTCAATTAAAAAAGAAAAATAAATCTCATGATTTTCTGACTGTGATGACACCCAACAAATTTGGTGTAAATGCGATAAAGAGATGCAGAGATAAAGCCTCAATCTCATGACCACAAGGGGGCGCCAAAAAGTTTACAAGTGCTCTCAGAACATGTTACTGATGAACCATACCAAGTTTCATAACACGCAGTTGCGTTTCTGAAATACTTGAACTTAAAGAAAAATTCAAAATGATCGACACACAAAATGGCAGACCAAAAACCATTTGCTATCGTTTGACTCGCCATGCGTCACGAAATCTAAAAAAGACCAGTCTCATAATTTTACATTCAAGTTTGCAGTAGTTATAAGCAAAAATAGACATTTTTTATATTTCGTGACCAGTAGGGGGCAGTGTGACGAAACAGTGCATGCACCCTCAGGACATCACTGTTATGACATATACCAAGTCTCATATTAATACGCAAAAGTTTTGCGAAGATACAGGCTCAAACACATTTTGGCGTGCTCGCCCTCGCATTCTTTGATGCGTTATAAGACAACGGATAGGTCTACCGAAAAGCTTTTGATAACTTTTTGTCTGGAGTGTCTCTAGATGATGCGTACCAAAAATCAAGCCAATCACTCGAGCGCTCTAGGAGGAGTTCGAAAAAGTAAGTGTTCAATATAATTCAAAATGGCCGACAGGAAGTAGGTTTGACTCAGACATATTTGGTACAGTCGGACTCAGCATGAGCCAATGAATCAATAGAGTGAAGTCTTATGTCAGTGTGGCAATTTAATCAAATGATATAAAGATTTAAAAATTTCTTTTTACATATCCTGACCACTAGGTGGCGCCGTCCTAAAGATTTATAGGTGCGCTCAGAATATGTCACTGATGAACCATGCCAAATTTCGTAGCGATACGCCATTCTGTTTGTGAAATACTGAACTTAATGAGAAAATTCAAAATGGCCGACACCCAAAATGGCCGACCGAAAACCGTTTGGTATCGTTTGACTCGGCATGCCTCAAGGAATCTAACAAGACCACCTTCATGATTTTAGACTCAAGTTTGAAGTAGTTATAAGCGAAAATATACATTTTTCGAATCTCGTGACCACTAGGTGGCGCTGTGACGAAACGTTGCAGACACCCTCAGGTCATGACTGTTATGACATATACCAAGTTTCGTGTCAATAGGCCTAAGTTTGACGAAGATACAGCCTAAAATCTGTTTTTTTGCGCTCTACGAAAATTTTGTTGACGCGCTATACGACAACGGATTGGTTTATCGAAATTCTTTTGATAACTTTTTGCCGTGAGGGTCTCTAGATGCTACATACCAATTTTCGCGGCAATCGGGTAAAAACTCTAGGACGAGTTCGCAAAAGTAGGTTTTACGAATAATTCAAAATGGCGGAAAAAATTTCATGACGGAAAATGACGTCATAGGGTCTAATCGAATCGGCTTGAGCCAAGGAATCAGAGGAAACAAGAATTTCATTTCTAGGACTTACGGATCAGAAGTTATAAGCAAAAACGTAAGTGCAACTTTGGACTGTTGGTGGCGCTAGGGGGTTAGAGATAGAGACTCCAAATTTGCTGTGGGGACACATTTGACTGTCCTTTATCAGTGTGCCAAATTTCATAACTTTCCTACGTACGGTTCTATGGGCTGCCATTGACCTCAATGGCGGAAGAACAAGAAGAAGAATAATAATATAGCTGCAAGCAGCAATACCGGGGTCAAGCCGAAAAGGGCCCAAAAGGATGTAAAATTGAGATTGGATAAGCAGACTGAACAACCTAGGTAAACCAAGTTTAATTAGTCAAAAGAGCCCACCCCAGTGTATCTACGATGTTCCGCTGCAGAGAAATAGCTTTTGCAAAAGCGGTTGATAAAGTCTTCTAAATGGTTGCTAGGGAGTGAATTGGCAACCACCAGTGATTATAGTCAAAGCCATGAAAGGAATAATCCATGATGACTCATGGTTTTAGAAGTGTTGTTGCAGTAGTTTTAGGCAAAAAATACCATATTCTATCTCAAAACCACTAGGTGGCGCAATGACAAAATTGTGCATGCAACATCAGGTCATTATTGTGTTACATCTAGCTAGTTTTATGACTATACACTTTAGTTTAGTGAAGAAACAGTTGTATGTCCATAGGGCTGGCTTGATATCAAAGGTGTTGTTCAATTATAAGGCCAACTAGTGGTGCAAGCATACAATTTTTTTTGTGTGGCCTCAGAATGTGCTCATACATTAGTGTATCAAATCTGGTGAAAAAATCTATTTTCGTTGCGAAGTTATAACCATTTATGTGTTAAAAACACAAAATTTAAAGTAAATTTTTCGTTTTTTGCAATTTTCGGACATTTCCAATGAAAATTTTAATATAACGCCAATATAACTTTTTGTTCAGAAGGTAATGCAATGTTCTTCCTATGGTGTTTTCGAGTCGATCGGAATAACGCTCGCGGAGTTATTTGCGGGTGTTTTTTAATCACTATTTTGCCGCACAGGGTTAACCGTAAGGCCAATTCTGGCATGTATGGTATCGTTGGACTCGGCAACTATTCAGGACTCCAAGTAAACAAGTCCCATGAAAATACGTCGATCACAGCCAAAGTTATAGGTGTGTAAAACATTCGTCTTACCACTAGGTGGCGCTGCGACGAAACTGGGCATGCACTCTCAGTTCCTGACTCGCATCACAAGTACCAAGTATCGTGTCAAAAGGCTTAAGTTTGGCAAAGATACAGCCTCAAATCCGTTTTTTTGCGCTCTATGTAAAATTCGTTGACGCGGTTTACGGAAACGGATGGACGAATTGACATGAATTCCATAACTTTTTGCCGTGAGGGTCTGTAGATGCTACATACCGATTTTCGTGGAAATTGGGCAAAAGCTCTAGGACGAGTTCGCAAAAGTAGGTTTTACGAATAATTCAAAATGGCGGAAAAATTTCCATGACGGAAAATGACGTCATAGGGTCAAATCGAATCGTCTTGAGCCAAGGAATCAGAGGAAACAAGAATTTTGTTTCTAGGACTTACGGATCAGAAGTTATAAGCAAAAACGTAAGTGCAACTTTGGACTGTTGGTGGCGCTAGAGGGTTGGAGATAGAGACTCCAAATTTGCTGTGGGGACACATTGGACTGTCCTTTATCAGTGTGCCAAATTTCATAACTTTCCTACGTACGGTTCTATGGGCTGCCATAGACCGCAATGGCGGAAGAAGAATAACTAATAAATATAGCTGCAAGCAGCAATGCCGGGGTCAAGCCAAAAAGGGCACATAAGAAAGTAAAGTTGAATTCGGATGAGCATTTTAAAGAACCTGGGAAAATCTCTTGATTTCAGACTAAATAATATAACAGTTATCAGCAAAAAAGCTGTGTTTTCATTCAGTGTCATCTCTCCCTCTCTTTTCGAGGAGCATTGACAACTAGAACACTGAAGAAAATGTGAGTGGTGCTTGCAGTGGCAATTCTCAGCTCACAAAATGTTACAGTGGTGTTAATGAGTCAAAAGAGACCACCCCCATGTCTCTACGATGTTCTCATGCAGAGATATAGCTCTTGTAAAAAGGATTGATAAGGTATCCTAATTGGTTGCTAAGGAGTTAATTGGCATGCATCAATGATCTCCAAGCCATGAAAGGAATAATACATGATGACCCAAGATTTTAGATGTACTGTTGGAGTAGTTTTAGGCAAAAATGCCATATTCTATCTCAAAACCAGTAGGTGGCGCAATGACAAAATTCGTGCATGCAACCTCAGGTCATAACTGTGTTACATCTAGCTAGTTTTATGACTATACACTTTAGTTTAGTGAAGAAACAGTTGTATGACCATAGGGTGGCTTGATTTCAAAGGTTTTGTTCAATTATAAGGCCAACTAGTGGTGCAACCATACAATTTTTTTTGTGTAGCCTCAGACTGTGGTCGTACATCAGCGTATCAAATATGGTGAAAAAATCTCTTTGCGTTACGAAGTTATAAGCATTTATGTGTAAAAACAGAAAATTTAAAGGTAATTTTTCGTTTTTTGCAATTTTCGGCCATTTCTGATGAAAATTTTAATACAACGCCAATAGAACTTTTTGTTCAGAAGGTAATGCAATATTCTTCCTATGATGTTTTCGAGTCGATCAGAATTACGCTCGCGGAGATATTCGCGCGTGTTTTTTAAGTGCTGTTTTGCTGCGCAGGGCTAACCGTAAGGCGAAATCTGGCATGTTTGGTATCATTGGACTCGGCGACTATTCAGGACTCCTAAAAATCAAGTCCCGTCAAAATACGTTGATCACAGCCAAAGTTATAGGTGTAAAAAACATCTGTCTGGCCACTAGGTGGCGCTGCGACGAAACTGTGCATGCACACTCAGTTCCTGACTGGCATCACAAGTACCGAGTGTCGTGTCAATAGGCCTAAGTTTGACGAAGATACAGCCTAAAATCTGTTTTTTTGCGCTCTACGAAAATTTTGTTGACGCGCTATACGACAACGGATTGGTTTATCGAAATTCTTTTGATAACTTTTTGCCGTGAGGGTCTCTAGATGCTACATACCAATTTTCGTGGAAATCGGGTAAAAGCTCTAGGACGAGTTCGCAAAAGTAGGTTTTACGAATAATTCAAAATGGCGGAAAAAATTTCATGACGGAAAATGACGTCATAGGGTCTATTCGAATCGTCTTGAGCCAAGGAATCAGACGAAACAAGAATTTCGTTTCTAGGACCTACGGATCAGAAGTTATAAGCAAAAACATAAGTGCAACTTTGGACTGTTGGTGGCGCTAGAGGGTTAGAGATAGAGACTCCAAATTTGCTGTGGGGACACATTGGACTGTCCTTTATCAGTGTGCCAAATTTCATAACTTTCCTACGTACGGTTCTATGGGCTGCCATTGACTTTCGGCGGAAGAACGAGGAAGAAAAATAATAATAATAATAATAAATATAGCTGCAAGCAGCGATACCGGGGTCAAGCCAAACATGGCAAAAAATGATTCATACATGATGACTGTCATGATTTAAGATCTAAGTTTGCATTAGTTTTATGAAAAAAAGCAATTGTTTCGTATCTTGAGACCACTAGGTGGCACTGTGCCGAAAGAATAGATGGTGCCTCAGGTCATGACTGTGATGACACATACCAAATTTAGTGTAAATACAATAAAGCGATACGGAGATATAGCCTTAAATGACTTGACCACTAGGGGGCACTGACAAAAAAATAAATTGTGACTCAGGTCTTGATTGTGATGACACCCACCAAATTTAGTGTAAATACAATAAAGCGATACGGAGATATAGCCTTAAATGACTTGACCACTAGGGGGCACTGACAAAAAAATAAATTGTGACTCAGGTCTTGATTGTGATGACACCCACCAAATTTGGTGTAAATACAATAAAGAGATGCAGAGATATAGCCTTAAATGACTTGACCACTAGGGGGCACTGACCAAAAAATAAATTGTGACTCAGGTCTTGATTGTGATGACACCCACCAAATTTGGTTTAAATACGATAAAAAGATGCAGAGATATAGCTTCAAATCTCTTGACCACTAGGGGGCACCGGAAAGTTTACAAGTCCTCCCAGAACATGTTGCTGAGGAACCATACCAAGTTTCATAACAATACGCATATGCGTTTCTGAAATATTTGAACTTAAAGAAAAATTCAAAATGGCCGACACACAAAATGGCCGACCAAAAACCGTTTGGTATCGTTTGACTCGCCATGCCTCACGAAATCTAACAAGACCAGTCTCATAATTTTACATTCAAATTTGCAGTAGTTATAAGCAAAAATAGACATTTTTTATATCTCGTGACCAGTAGGGGGCAGTGTGACGAAATGGTGCATGCACCCTCAGGTCATCACTGTTATGACATATACCAAGTCTCATATTAATACGCAAAAGTTTTGCGAAGATACAGGCTCAAACACATTTTGGCGTGCTTGCCCTCGCATTCTTTGATGCGTTATACGACAACGGATAGGTCTACCGAAAATCTTTTGATAACTTTTTGTCTAGAGTGTCTCTAGATGATGCATACCAAAAATCAAGCCAATCACACGAGCGCTCTAGGAGGAGTTTGAAAAAGTAGCTGTTCAATATAATTCAAAATGGCCGACAGGAAGTAGGTTTGACTCAGACATATTTGGTACAGTCGGACTCAGCATGAGCCAAGGAATCAATAGAGTGAAGTCTTATGTCATAGTGGCAATTTAATCAAATGATATAAAGATTTAAAAACATTTTTTTACATATCCTGACCAGTAGGTGGCGCCGTCCTAAAGATTTATAGGTGCGCTCAGAACATGTCACTGATGAACCATGCCAAATTTCGTAGCGATACGCTATTCTGTTTGTGAAATACTGAACTTAATGAGAAAATTCAAAATGGCCGACACCCAAAATGGCCGACCGAAAACCGTTTGGTATCGTTTGACTCGGCATGCCTCAAGGAATCTAACAAGACCACCTTCATGATTTTAGACTCAAGTTTGAAGTAGTTATAAGCGAAAATAGGCATTTTTCGAATCTCGTGACCACTAGGTGGCGCTGTGACGAAACGTTGCAGGCACCCTCAGGTCATGACTGTTATGACATATACCAAGTTTCGTGTCGATACAATAAAGTGTTGCGAAGATAAGGCCTCACGTCCGTTTTGGCGTGCTCGCCGCCATATATGTTGTCAATTTATATGAGAACGCATTGGTCTATCAAAAAGCTTTTGATAACTTTTTGTCTTGGGTGTCTCTAGATGCTACATACCAAAGGACATGCAAATCGGACAAACGGTCTAGGAGGAGTTCGAAAAAGTAGGTTTTACGAAAAATTCAAAATGGCGGAAAGATGTGCATGACACAAATGACATCACTGTGTGCATTTGAATCATCTTGAGCCAAGGATTCAGAGGAAATAAGAATTTAGTTTCTAGGACTCATGGGTCAGAAGTTATAAGCATGAACATAAGTGGATTTTTGGACTGTTGGTGGCGCTAGAGGGTTTGAGTCAGACACACCAATGTTGCTATAGTAACTTCTGAGACTGTCCTCTACATGTGTGCCAAAATTCATAACTTTCCTATGTACGGTTCTATGGGCTGCCATTGACTTTCGGCGGAAGAACGAGGAAGAAAAATAATAATAATAATAATAATAATAATAAGAAAACTAACAATAACAATAGGGTTCTACGCCCCTTCGGGGCTTGACCCCTAAATATAGCTGCAAGCAGCGATACCGGGGTCAAGCCAAACATGGCGAAAAATTATTCATACGTGATGACTGCCATGATTTAACATCTAAGTTTGCATTAGTTTTATGAAAAAAAACATTTTTTTCGTATCTTGAGACCACTAGGTGGCACTGTGCCGAAGGAATAGATGGTGCCTCAGGTCATGACTGTGATGACACCCACCAAATTTGGTGTAAATACAATAAAGCGATACAGAGATATAGCCTTAAATGACTTGACCACTAGGGGGCACTGACCAAAAAATAAATTGTGACTCAGGTCTTGATTGTGATGACACCCACCAAATTTGGTGTGAATACAATAAAGAGATGCAGAGATATAGCCTTAAATGACTTGACCACTAGGGGGCACTGACCAAAAAATAAATTGTGACTCAGGTCTTGTTTGTGATGACACCCACCAAATTTGGTGTAAATACGATAAAGAGATGCAGAGATATAGCTTCAAATCTCTTGACCACTAGGGGGCACCGAAAAGTTTACAAGTCCTCCCATAACATGTTGCTGATGAACCATACCGAGTTTCATAACAATACGCAATTGCATTTCTGAAATACTTAAACTTAAAGAAAAATTCAAAATGGCCGACACACAAAATGCCGACCAAAAACCATTTGGTATCGTTTGACTCGGCATGCCTCACGAAATCTAACAAGACCAGTCTCATAATTTTACATTCAAATTTGCAGTAGTTATAAGCAAAAATAGACATTTTTTATATCTCGTGACCAGTAGGGGGCAGTGTGACGAAATGGTGCATTCACCCTCAGGTCATCACTGTTATGACGTATACCAAGTCTCATATTAATAAGCATAAATTTTGCGAAGATACAGGCTCAAAAACATTTTGGCGTGCTCGCTCTCGCATTCTTTGATGCGTTATACGACAACGGATAGGTCTACCGAAACTCTTTTGATAACTTTTTGTCTAGAGTGTCTATAGATGATGCATACCAAAAATCAAGCCAATCACACGAGCGCTCTAGGAGGAGTTCGAAAAAGTAGCTGTTCAATATAAATCAAAATGGCCGACAGGAAGTAGGTTTGACTCAGACATATTTGGTACAGTCGGACTCAGCATGAGCCAAGGAATCAATAGAGTGAAGTCTTATGTCATAGTGGCAATTTAATCAAATGATATAAAGATTTTAAAAAATTGTTTTACATATCCTGACCACTAGGTGGCGCCGTCCTAAAGATTTATAGGTGCGCTCAGAACATGTCACTGATGAACCATGCCAAATTTCGTAGCGATACGCCATTCTGTTTGTGAAATACTGAACTTAATGAGAAAATTCAAAATGGCCGACACCCAAAATGGCCGACCGAAAACCGTTTGGTATCGTTTGACTCGGCATGCCTCAAGGAATCTAACAAGACCACCTTCATGATTTTAGACTCAAGTTTGAAGTAGTTATAAGCGAAAATAGGCATTTTTCGAATCTCGTGACCACTAGGTGGCGCTGTGACGAAACGTTGCAGGCACCCTCAGGTCATGACTGTAATGACATATACCAAGTTTCGTGTCGATACAATAAAGTTTTGCGAAGATACGGCCTCACGTCCGTTTTGGCGTGCTCGCCGCCATATATGTTGTCAATTTATACGAGTACGCATTGGTCTATCAAAAAGCTTTTGATAACTTTTTGTCTGGGGTGTCTCTAGATGCTACATACCAAAGGACATGCAAATCGGACAAACGCTCTAGGAGGAGTTCGAAAAAGTAGGTTTTACGGAAAATTCAAAATGGCGGAAAGATGTGCATGACACAAATGACATCAATGTGTGCAATTGAATCATCATGAGCCAAGGATTCAGAGGAAACAAGAATTTATTGTCTAGGACTCACGGGTCAGAAGTTATGAGCATGAACATAAGTGGATTTTTGGACTGTTGGTGGCGCTAGAGGGTTTGAGTTAGACACACCAATGTTGCTATAGTAACTTCTAAGACTGTACTCTACATGTGTGCCAAATTACATAACTTTCCTACGTACGGTTCTATTGGCTGCCATTGACTTCAATGGCGGAAGAACTAGGATGAATAATAATAAGAAAACTAACAATAACAATAGGTGTCTACGCCACTTCGTGGCTTGACCCCTAATAATAATAATAATAATAAGAAAACTAACAATAACAATAGGGTTCTACGCCCCTTCGGGGCTTGACCCCTAATAATATAGCTGCAAGCAGCAATACCGGGGTCAAGCCGAAAAGGGCACAGAAGGGTGTAAAGTTGAGTTTGGATAAGGATACTAAAGAACCTATGTAAACCTCATGATGTCAAATGAAAAAAACACAAAAGTTATCAACAAAAATAATCTATGTTCTTGTCTACTGCAATCATCCTTCTGTTATTGACAATCATGGAACATTAGAGCACTGAAGGACATGTGAGTGATGTTTGCAGTGGCATAAAACACAACATGTCACAACATGTTAGAACAAGTTAAATCAGTCAAAAGAGACCATCCCAATGTCTCTACGATGTCCTGATGCAGAGAAAAAGCTCTTTCAAAACGGTTTATAAGGTATTCTCATTGGTTGCTAGAGAGTAAATTCACATCCACCAGTGATTATAGACCAAGCCATATGAAATGAAGAATCCATGATGACTCATGGTTTTAGATGTGCTGTTGCAGTAGATTTAGGCATAATTAGCTATTTTCTATCTCCAAACCACTAGGGGGCGCTATGACAGAATCGTGCATGCAACCTCAGGTCATGACTGCGTTACATCTAGCTAGTTTCATGACTATACACTTTAGTTCGGCAAAGAAATAGTTGTATGACCATAGGGCTTGCTTGATATGAAATATTTTGTTCAATTATAGGGCCACCTAGTGGTTCAGGCATACCAATTTTTTTGTGTGGCCTCAGACTCTGCTCATACATCAGCGTATCAAATCTGGTGAAAAAATCTCTTTTCGTTGCGAAGTTATAACCATTTATGTGTAAAAACCACAAATTTTAAAGGTAATTTTTCGTTTTTTGCAATTTTCGGCCATTTCTGATGAAAATTTTAATATAACGCCAATAGAACTTTTTGTTCAGAAGGTAATGCAATGTTCTTCCTATGGTGTTTTCGAGTCGATCGGAATAACACTGGCGGAGTTATTCGCACGTGTTTTTTCAGCGCTATTTTAATGCACAGGGCTAACCGTAAGACGAAATCTGGCATGTTTGGTATCGTTGGACTCGGCGACTATTCAGGACTCTTAAAAATTAAGTCCCGTCAAAATACGTTGATCGCAGCCAAAGTTATAGGTGTATAAAACATCTGTCTGGCCACTAGGTGGCGCAGCGACGAAACTGTGCATGCACACTCAGTTCCTGACTGGCATCACAAGTACCAAGTGTCGTGTCAATAGGCCTAAGTTTGACGAAGATACAGCCTAAAATCTGTTTTTTTGCGCTCTACGTAAAATTTGTTGACGCGCTATACAACAACGGATTGATTTATCAAAATTCTTTTAATAACTTTTTGCCGTGAGGGTCTCTAGATGCTACATACCAATTTTTGCGGCAATCGGGTAAAAACTCTAGGACGAGTTCGCAAAAGTAGGTTTTACGAATAATTCAAAATGGCGGAAAAATTTTCATGACGGAAAATGACGTCATAGGGTCCAATCGAATCGTCTTTAGCCAGGGAATCAGAGGAAACAAGAATTTCGTTTCTAGGACTTACGGATCAAAAGTTATAAGCAAAAACATAAGTGCAACTTTGGACTGTTGGTGGCGCTAGCGGGTTTAAGATAGAGACGCCAAATTTGCTGTGGATAATATTTGGACTGTCCTTTATCAGTGTGCCAAATTTCATAACTTTCCTACGTACGGTTCTATGGGCTGCCTTAGACCGCAATGGCGGAAGAAGAAGAAGAAGAAGAAGCAGAATAATAATAATAAATATAGCTGCAAGCAGCAATCACCGGGGTCAAGCCAAAAAGGGCACAGCAGAAAGTAAAGTTGACTTCGGATGAGCAGTTTAAAGTACCTAGGAAAATCTCTTGATTTCAGACAAAACAATATAACAGTTATCAGCAAAAAAGCTGTTCTCATTTAGTGAAATCTCTCCCTCTCTTTCGACGAGCATTGATAACTAGAACACTGACGTAAAAATGAGTGGTGCTTGCAGTGGCAATACTCAGCTCACAAAATGTTACAGTGGTGTTAATGAGTCAAAAGAGCCCACCCCCGTGTCTCTACGATGTTCTGACGCAGAGATATAGCTCTTGCAAAAATGGTTGATAAGGTATTCTCATTGGTTGCTAGGGAGTGAATTGGCAACCACCAGTGATTATAGTCAAAGCCATGAAAGGAATAATCCATGATGACTCATGGTTTTAGATGTGTTGTTGCAGTAGTTTTAGGCAAAAAATGCCATATTTCTATCTCAAAACCAGTAGGTGGCGCAATGACAAAAATGTGCATGCAACCTCAGGTCATAACTGTGTTACATCTAGCTAGTTTTATGACTATACACTTTATTTTAGGGAAGAAACAGTTGTATGACCATAGGGTGGCTTGATTTCAAAGGTTTTTTTCAATTATAAGGCCAACTAGTGGTGCAAGCATACATTTTTTTTTGTGTAACCTCAGACTGTGGTCGTACATCAGCGTATCAAATCTGGTGAAAAAATCTCTTTTCGTTGCGAAGTTATAACCATTTATGTGTAAAAAATGCAAAATTTAAAGGTAATTTTTCGTTTTTTGCATTTTTCGGCCATTTCTGATAAAAATTTTAATATAACGCCAATAGAACTTTTTGTTCAGAAGGTAACGCAATGTTCTTCCTATGGTGTTTTCGAGTCGATCGGAATAACGCTCGGCGAGATATTCGCGCATGTTTTTTAAGTGCTATTTTGCTGCACAGGGTTAACCGTATGACGAATCCTGGCATGTTTGGTATCGTTGGACTCGGCGACCACTCAGGACTCCAAAAAATCAAGTCCCGTGAAAATACTTTTATCGCAGTCAAAGTTATAGGCGTATAGAACATTCGTCTGGCCACTAGGTGGCGCTGCAACGAAACTGTGCATGCACCCTCAATTCCTGACTGGCATCTCAAGTACCAAGTGTCGTGTCAATAGGCTTAAGTTTGGCGAAGATACAGCCTAAACTCTGTTTTTTTGCGCTCTATGTAAAATTCGTTGACGCGCTATACGAGAACGGATTGGTTTATCGAAATTATTTTAATAACTTTTTGCCTTGAGTGTCTCTAGATGCTGCATACCGATTTTTGTGGCAATCGGGTAAAAACTCTAGGACGAGTTCGCAAAAGTAGGTTTTACGAATAATTCAAAATGGCGGAAAAATTTTAATGACGGAAAATAACGTCATAGGGTCTAATCGAATCGTCTTGAGCCAAGGAATCAGAGGAAATAAGAATTTCGTTTCTAGGACTTACGGATCAGAAGTTATAAGCAAAAACGTAAGTGCAACTTTGGACTGTTGGTGGCGCTAGCGGGTTTGAGATAAAGACTCCAAATTTGCTATGGGGACACATTGGACTGTCCTTTATCATTGTGTCAAATTTCATAACTTTCCTAGGTACGGTTCTATGGGCTGCCATAGACCGCAATGGCGGAAGAAGAAGAAGAAGAAGAAGCAGAATAATAATAAATATAGCTGCAAGCAGCGATACCGGGGTCAAGCCGAAAAGGGCACAGAAGGATGTAAAGTTGCGTTTGGATAAGCAGACTGAAGAACCTAGGTAAACCTAATGATTTCAGATGAAAAAATGCAAAGGTAATCAACAAAAATAATCTATATTCTTGTCTACTGCAACTGTCCTTCGGTTATTGACAATCATGGAACATTAGAGCACTGAAGGACATGTATGTGATGCTTACAGTGGGCAAACATGGGTCACAACATGTTACAACAAGTTAAAAGAGTCAAAAGAGACCATCCCCATGTCTCTGTGATGTTCTGATACAGAGAAAAAGCTCTTGCAAAAACTGTTGATAACGTATTCTCATTGGTTGCTAGAGAGTAAATGGACATCCTTTAGTGATTATAGTCAAAGCCATGAAAGGAATAATCCATGATGACTCATGGTTTTAGATGTGTTGTTGCAGTAGTTTTAGGCAAAAAATGCCATATTCTATCTCAAAACCAGTAGGTGGCGCAATGACAAAATTCGTGCATGCAACCTCAGGTCATAAATGTGTTACATCTAGCTAGTTTTATGACTATACACTTTAGTTTAGTGAAGAAACAGTTGTATGACCATAGGGTGGCTTGATTTCAATGGTTTTGTTCAATTATAAGGCCAACTAGTGGTGCAACCATACAATTTTTTTTGTGTAGCCTCAGACTGTGGTCGTACATCAGCGTATCAAATATGGTGAAAAAATCTCTTTGCGTTACGAAGTTATAACCATTTATGTGTAAAAACACAAAATTTAAAGGTAATTTTTCGTTTTTTGCAATTTTCAGCCATTTCTGATGAAAATTTTAATACAGTGCCAATAGAACTTTTTGTTCAGAAGGTAATGCAATATTCTTCCTATGATGTTTTCGAGTCGATCAGAATTACGCTCGCGGAGATATTCGCGCGTGTTTTTTAAGTGCTGTTTTGCTGCGCAGGGCTAACCGTAAGGCGAAATCTGGCATGTTTGGTATCGTTGGACTCGGCGACTATTCAGGACTCCTAAAAATCAAGTCCCGTCAAAATACGTTGATCACAGCCAAAGTTATAGGTGTAAAAAACATCTGTCTGGCCACTAGGTGGCGCTGCGACGAAACTGTGCATGCACACTCAGTTCCTGACTGGCATCACAAGTACCAAGTGTCGTGTCAATAGGCCTAAGTTTGACGAAGATACAGCCTAAAATCTGTTTTTTTGCGCTCTACGAAAATTTTGTTGACGCGCTATATGACAACGGATTGGTTTATCGAAATTCTTTTGATAACTTTTTGCCGTGAGGGTCTCTAGATGCTACATACCGATTTTCGTGAAAATTGGGCAAAAGCTCTAGGACGAGTTCGCAAAAGTAGGTTTTATGAATAATTCAAAATAGCGGAAAAATTTTCATGACGGAAAATGACGTCATAGGGTCAAATCGAATCGTCTTGAGTCAAGGAATCAGAGGAAACAAGAAATTTGTTTCTAGGACTTACGGATCAGAAGTTATAAGCAAAAACGTAAGTGCATCTTTGGACTGTTGGTGGCGCTAGAGGGTTGGAGATAGAGACTCCAAATTTGCTGTGGGGACACATTGGACTGTCCTTTATCAGTGTGCCAAATTTCATAACTTTCCTACGTACGGTTCTATGGGCTGCCATAGACCGCAATGGCGGAAGAAGAAGAATAACTAATAATAATAATAAATATAGCTGCAAGCAGCGATACCGGGGTCAAGCCAAACATGGCAAAAAATGATTCATACATGATGACTGTCATGATTTAAGATCTAAGTTTGCATTAGTTTTATGAAAAAAAGCAATTGTTTCGTATCTTGAGACCACTAGGTGGCACTGTGCCGAAAGAATAGATGGTGCCTCAGGTCATGACTGTGATGACACATACCAAATTTAGTGTAAATACAATAAAGCGATACGGAGATATAGCCTTAAATGACTTGACCACTAGGGGGCACTGACAAAAAAATAAATTGTGACTCAGGTCTTGATTGTGATGACACCCACCAAATTTAGTGTAAATACAATAAAGCGATACGGAGATATAGCCTTAAATGACTTGACCACTAGGGGGCACTGACAAAAAAATAAATTGTGACTCAGGTCTTGATTGTGATGACACCCACCAAATTTGGTGTAAATACAATAAAGAGATGCAGAGATATAGCCTTAAATGACTTGACCACTAGGGGGCACTGACCAAAAAATAAATTGTGACTCAGGTCTTGATTGTGATGACACCCACCAAATTTGGTTTAAATACGATAAAAAGATGCAGAGATATAGCTTCAAATCTCTTGACCACTAGGGGGCACCGGAAAGTTTACAAGTCCTCCCAGAACATGTTGCTGAGGAACCATACCAAGTTTCATAACAATACGCATATGCGTTTCTGAAATATTTGAACTTAAAGAAAAATTCAAAATGGCCGACACACAAAATGGCCGACCAAAAACCGTTTGGTATCGTTTGACTCGCCATGCCTCACGAAATCTAACAAGACCAGTCTCATAATTTTACATTCAAATTTGCAGTAGTTATAAGCAAAAATAGACATTTTTTATATCTCGTGACCAGTAGGGGGCAGTGTGACGAAATGGTGCATGCACCCTCAGGTCATCACTGTTATGACATATACCAAGTCTCATATTAATACGCAAAAGTTTTGCGAAGATACAGGCTCAAACACATTTTGGCGTGCTTGCCCTCGCATTCTTTGATGCGTTATACGACAACGGATAGGTCTACCGAAAATCTTTTGATAACTTTTTGTCTAGAGTGTCTCTAGATGATGCATACCAAAAATCAAGCCAATCACACGAGCGCTCTAGGAGGAGTTTGAAAAAGTAGCTGTTCAATATAATTCAAAATGGCCGACAGGAAGTAGGTTTGACTCAGACATATTTGGTACAGTCGGACTCAGCATGAGCCAAGGAATCAATAGAGTGAAGTCTTATGTCATAGTGGCAATTTAATCAAATGATATAAAGATTTAAAAACATTTTTTTACATATCCTGACCAGTAGGTGGCGCCGTCCTAAAGATTTATAGGTGCGCTCAGAACATGTCACTGATGAACCATGCCAAATTTCGTAGCGATACGCTATTCTGTTTGTGAAATACTGAACTTAATGAGAAAATTCAAAATGGCCGACACCCAAAATGGCCGACCGAAAACCGTTTGGTATCGTTTGACTCGGCATGCCTCAAGGAATCTAACAAGACCACCTTCATGATTTTAGACTCAAGTTTGAAGTAGTTATAAGCGAAAATAGGCATTTTTCGAATCTCGTGACCACTAGGTGGCGCTGTGACGAAACGTTGCAGGCACCCTCAGGTCATGACTGTTATGACATATACCAAGTTTCGTGTCGATACAATAAAGTGTTGCGAAGATAAGGCCTCACGTCCGTTTTGGCGTGCTCGCCGCCATATATGTTGTCAATTTATATGAGAACGCATTGGTCTATCAAAAAGCTTTTGATAACTTTTTGTCTTGGGTGTCTCTAGATGCTACATACCAAAGGACATGCAAATCGGACAAACGGTCTAGGAGGAGTTCGAAAAAGTAGGTTTTACGAAAAATTCAAAATGGCGGAAAGATGTGCATGACACAAATGACATCACTGTGTGCATTTGAATCATCTTGAGCCAAGGATTCAGAGGAAATAAGAATTTAGTTTCTAGGACTCATGGGTCAGAAGTTATAAGCATGAACATAAGTGGATTTTTGGACTGTTGGTGGCGCTAGAGGGTTTGAGTCAGACACACCAATGTTGCTATAGTAACTTCTGAGACTGTCCTCTACATGTGTGCCAAAATTCATAACTTTCCTATGTACGGTTCTATGGGCTGCCATTGACTTTCGGCGGAAGAACGAGGAAGAAAAATAATAATAATAATAATAATAATAATAAGAAAACTAACAATAACAATAGGGTTCTACGCCCCTTCGGGGCTTGACCCCTAATAATAAGAAAACTAACAAATACAATAGGGGTCTTCGCCCCTTCGGGGCTTGACCCCTAATAATAATAATAAGAAAACTAACAAATACAATAGGGGTCTTCGCCCCTTCGGGGCTTGACCCCTAAATATAGCTGCAAGCAGCGATACCGGGGTCAAGCCAAACATGGCAAAAAATGATTCATACGCGATGACTGTCATGATTTAAGATCGCTTGTCGCCAAGCGAACCTATAAAAATGTATTTATGTTCCGCCTATTGGGACAGTTTTTGATTGGGACAGATTTTCTGTTTCAGAATTCCGGATCTTTTCAAAGATTCGGCTCTTTTGGCTTTGCTTCCTTAGAACAACACCGGCTCTTACGGCTCCGGGTCTTCATTTACGATCACTGGGATACTTCTTTTTTAGGCCAAATTAGCAACTGTGAATGGTTTGTTGGTATTCAATTGTTGTATCAATTGTTTCATTATATAAAAGCCTTATTTTGTAATGTTTTGTTTGGAAAAAAATACACAGATAGCCTAAGCCTATTATTTGACATTATGATAAAAGTTTAAGTAAACAATTGAACAATTAACACAGAATTACAGCAAATAAACATAATAAATATAGACAAAAGTAGTGTTTTTAGGTTTCACTCATGACTTAACTTTCTTCTTATTTTCGTTAAATGCCTTAACTTTCTCCCAACGCGCTTATATTTGATTTGATATAATGATTTGAGTGATGATGTGCAGCGGCAGTGCTGTAAGCTGTACGGACAAGCTAATATGCTGGCACGTAAATTCTATATGTGTACAGATGATATTAAAATAGCTCTGTTTAGGACATATTGTAATTCTCTTTATACAGCCCACCTGTGGTGTAACTATACCAATGCTAAAATGAGAAAGCTCCAAGTTGCATTTAACGATGCGCTGAGAATCCTGCTCAAGCTTCCAAGGTGGACAAGTGCATGCCAACTGTTTGTGTCAAATAATGTATCCACCTTGAATGCTGTGTTAAGGAAGTATATCTATAGCTTCATGTGTAGGCTGAGGGATTCGAAAAACAGTATTATACGTGTGTTAAACAATGTTAAACTGAGTGACACTAGGTGTAACTCTCATTTCTGGAAGCGAGAGTTATACCTAGCACTGGAGCAAAAGGCTGTATGTTTTTTTAAATGTCTTTTTTCCCCTCCGTTCTTGTGTGTATTGTTTTTTAAATAAGTATGTTTGTATGTCTTTTTGATATGGATCTATGTGTCTGGAATAAAGAATAATAATAATATTTAAATCCGGCTCCCCCTCCTCTCTCTATCGCAATAGGCATGTTTGACTTCACCCGGCGCCACAAGAATCGACAGCGGGATGACATCAAAGTACCGCGAGAGCGATTCGCGAAATCATACGAGGAGTTTGCTTTTATATCGCTCTCGCGGAACTTTGACGTCATCTGGCTGTCGGTTCTTGCGGCGCCGGGTGAAGTCGAACAAGCCTTTTGTGTACTCGGACTGTACCACTACACTGATTTTTGCAGCGTCTTTCCCCCTTTCTTCTTTAACATAATGGTATAGTCCTAGTCTGTCTTTCCATTTGATTGGACGCATCGAGTGCCACATGCAAATAGGTCAGAGCAGGCTCGTTGCAAACGATTCATCACTACTGTACGCATGCGTTGTCGTCGTTGGTGTATAAGCTGTGTTGACGTGTATTATAAAGTTGCTGGTGTTCTTAAACAAAGGTAAGTTATGTATTTTATCGGAAGTGATATCGAGATAATAAATAATAGCAATTGTTATGCAATGCTTTACACGTATACGACGATGAATGTGTGTATTGAGTAGTTTGGAAACTCCGTCGACCAAATAACTAACGTTAGGGCCTCCGAAATCATACTGAAAGGCTGCTAAAACACCGAATGTTTCGAACAATAACAGTTTTATAGAAAATGTTAGTTTACGAAGAAATGTAATATGCTGCAAGTAAATGGCTGTTTAATACTGTTAGAGATCTGTCGCTGCCTTTGATGGTTAAAAGCGTTTTTTCTCCGAGTGAATGAAGCCTCTCCTAAAGTCTGACCTGGACTCGCGCACGACAACAAAAGTAGAAAAATAACTCAGTAAGCGCCAAATAACACCCTGAGACACCGGCGAATGAAATAACTGTAATAAGTCTTATTTATTTATGGCACATAATGAAATAAGGTAACTGTGAACCTTTGAAACTTTAAGGTTGCAACTAACTTAACGGTTTTGTAAATCACGTGTGTAGGAAACCATGTTGTTTTAAAAAGGATATTTTATGTCTTGCTTAGATCACTTGCCCACAGCGGCACCAACTTAAAACATTGTTTTATATGTTCTTGTAATTAAATCAGTTAGTGTAGTTAGAGAGAGAGCAAAGAGTACAACTGAATGTATTATCTGCCTGAATTTACCGGAGTTGAACGCGCGTCACATCACAGAGCAGCAGGTGTCATATGTCATGTATTACTTTCAGTCTGAGGCAAGCTGACTGGCAGGAAGATGGCTGAAGGCGCGTGCTTACTCCTTTCTGTTATCATGCATACATACTCAGAATAAGAGGTACAAAAGCTGTCACTGGGACGATACCCTTTAAATGGGCCCTAATATTTACCATGTTTGTGGTGTAAGTTGTTCTTTTACGTTTTTGCATACATTTAAAATAAATACAGATATGGGTACATTTGTACCCATTATTATGCACTCTTCACAAAGGTGTATTATTTGAAAGGGTACCACCCCAGTGACAGCTTGTGTAAATTATCTTCTGAGAGTGCACATACAGTAAACAACCTAAAATGGAAATCATAGAGCTATATCATAGGGCAGTTTCCTGACATGGTTTAGAATAATCCAGCACTAGGCCTATTACTAGGTTATATTAGGACATTTAAGTAGTTTTTTAAACAAACCTTATAAATAAACATTAATGGTGTGCGTCTTGAGCAAAAACAATGGCACTGATATATGTTAAGATATATAAGTGTGTTTAAATTAAGACAGATCAAACATACATTTTAGTCGTGTACTAGAATAAGCCCGGTGTAGGAAACTGTCTCTTTATCTCTAAAGCAGAACATAAGACCAGTCTAAAATGAAATCATGTATTTTTAGGGCTTTCAAAAATTCAAATTAATCATGCACATTAAAAAATACCCCATAACAACATTTTAAATTATTGTGTTTGACTTAGCTTTAGAAAAGAATAATATTTGTTGATAAACATTTACCTTATTATACACCATATAATGGTATGTGTAAACATAATCAATCAACAAGTTTATTTTTTGTATATAATGTAATGACATATACATTATAAGTGGTGCAGTGTTTAAAAATGGAAAAGAAAAGATTTTAGGATGTTATTTAATAATTATGACAAGACCATCATGTAATATTAGACACTAAAAACTAAAGCGGAGAAGATGATTACTAATTTTGTGCCTTATATGAACGTAATACATTAGAACCTTGAACGTAGATACAAAAATGAAAACGTTTCAGAAGTTTAAATTGTGATTCTGTAAAGCACAAGCAAACATGCTGAAAGAGAAATTACAGGCAGGCTAGCTAGTGGATTATATTACAAACCATCAGGACATTAACATGGCCTTAATTCAATGTATTTGGATTATGGCTGCGCAAAAAATCGCCTGCGATTGTAATGCGTGTCTCATCAGTAAAGATGAAGTAAAACGCCATCATCTGCTTTCAGATGGAGTGGCATTTATTACACAGACCTGTGGTTCACAGAGAAGCTAGCCAAAAGCGCATAGGTTATCGGAGTACATTTTTTAAAATTATGAACCCGATTTTGCCTAATTTCTCTGTGAACTACGGCTCTGTATAGTAAATGCTGCTCCATCTGAAAGCAGCTAATGGCGATTTAATATTAATCACCGAACCGACTTTACTTATGAAACACACACAAGAATTGCAGGTTTTTTTTATGCACAGCCCTTATCCAAATACACTAAATTAAGTACATGTAAAAAGGCACTTGCCCATCATTTGCTGATTGGGCGATGCAAGGCGCTGCTGATGACTGCCGCAAGACTAGAAAGCTCTCAGAATATCAGCACAGTAAAACACGTCTCCGATCAGCGCACAGGGACAAAAATAAATAAATAGCCTAAATTAAACACACAAATTATATAGCCTGTACTTACTGGTGTCATCCTGATTTACTACTTTGTAAAACTTATTCTGGGCAATGCCTTCTATTTCTTTTGTTTTTAATTCACTAGTAGAGATGCGTTATATAGCGAAAGGAATTGTCATGCACGTTTCATCAGTGAAGCCGTTTCCTTGTTCAGTATTCTAGTATCCTGTATTATACAATACTAAAAATTTAGCTTTTAAAGGGTTAGTTCACTTTAAAATGAAAATTCTGTCATCATTTACTCATCCGCATGTTGTTGTAAACCTGTATGAATTTCTTTTTTCTGATGAACACACAAGAAGGTATTTTGAGAAATGATGGTAAACACACAGCAGTAAGTGACCATAGACTTCCATAGTAGGAAAAAATATTTTGGAAGTATTGTGATAAATGAAGACAAAATTTTATAAATGATTTTAAGCACACAGCTGACGATATCCAGGAAATTCCAACATATTTTTTTGTTCATACTATGGAAGTCTATGGTCACTTCCTGTCTGTGTTTGCCATCATTTCTCAAAAAAACTTCTTTTCTGTTAATCAGAAAAAGAAATTCATACAGGTTAAGAACAACATGAGGATGAGTAAATGATGACAGAATTTTCTTTTTAAAGTGAACTATCCCTTTAAGTACACCAATGTCAATAAATTAAAACATTGTAAAAAAAATGAAGAGTATATGCATAATATTTTTGTATTAACAGTTTCTTATTTGTTGTTATGTTTTTGCAGATGCCACGTAAAAAGGGGTTCCGGAGATCTGAGGCGGCTAAGAGGCGCATGGCTGTTGTCAGCCATGTTGAGCCTCTTGTAAAAAGACCCGCATATGAGGTTGGGCCTCCTCTCAAAAGTGCTCCAATACCGACAATTTATTGTCCCAAAACTGTCAATGAAAAAGTCCATGTGACTGCCAAAACTGCCAATGAGAAAGTCCACGTGACTGCCAAAACTGTCAATGAAAAAGTCCATGTGACTGCCAAAACTGCCAATGAGAAAGTCCACGTGACTGCCAAAACTGTCAATGAGAAAGTCCACGCGACTGCCAATAAAACTGTCATTGAAACTGTCATTGAAACTGTCATTGAGAAAGTCCATGGGACTGCCAATAAAACTGTCATTGAGAAAGTCCATGGGACTGCCTATAAGACTGTCAATGAGAAAGTGCATGTGAATGACAAGGTATCTGCCAATGAAGCTGATAAAGTACTGGATGGATCAGTTATAAGAGGATCGTTCAGTCAAGACGATATGCGATTTGGTAGTACAAGAAATAAGCAGTGTGCGGCTATCAGTTTAACATCTGTACTTCAGCACTGTGTAAAAAATGTTTTGACATGGCAAACTGCAGATTTGGATAATGTACTGAATAAGGGAAATGACCTTTATGTTGTTTTAAAAAATACAAGGCAAATAGGAAAAGGCCAGTGTGAATACATATTGATTCCAGAACTTCCCAGAACATGTACGTACTGTGACAAATATTTTGAAATAAAGTTTGGTTCATCTTTCGGTGGCTTTACTGATGTTTTTGAGTATGATGCAGAAGTGGGAGATTTTGCAATGCCATTTCATGTAGCAGTGGAGCGATCGCTGCGTGATTTTGATGCTTGTTTGGTAACTATTGCTGCCAATACATGTGCAATTATAAAACAAGGTAATTTGTATGCCATTGTAGATTCACATGCAACCAGTTTCATTAATGGCCAACAATACAGATCTGCAACAAGCTTTGTAGCTTATTACAGCAACATTGATCATGTTATCAGGTATTTCTATGACTTTGCTAATAGGTTTGGCAATGCATATATTCCATTTGAGGTAACAGGAATCAAGCCAAGCTTGTGTGACAGAAATGCAGGTGCCTTTTCAGTCCCTAATAGTCAAAGCAGAACAAATGTTAATGATGTAAAAAGTGCAACAGATCTAGATAAATTATTGTACCATGACTCGAGACCTACAGAAGGCATATGCATAAAAGATTGCAATCAGGAACCAAATGCACCTAAACCACTTGGTGATAGTCAGTTGAATAATCAAACTGTTATTGCTGCTGTCTCACTGAACACTGAAAGGAAACAACTCAAGGTGATGGATGTTAAAGCAACAGCAACTGGTAAACCCACAGCTGCTAACACAACTTGTAATACTAGTCAATGCAGTGCCACAAGCACTACACCAAAGAGGAAACATAAGCTAAGTAAGTGTACTGATGGTAACAGTAAACAAGAGCTATATGTATGCAAATTGGATAAAGAAAAATTGCCTTATAAGAAAAATACACAAGAAAATGTTGATTTGACAAATACACAAGACAATGTTGATTTGACAGATGTCCTGTTAAATGAGAATGTACTCACAGATGACATCATCATTGGAGATACTATAAATAATGAGTTCAGTTTTAAGCCGTTAACATCTGCAAATCAAGATGCGTTGTGTGCACGCTTACATTTAACTAATGAAAACCACAGTGTACAGGGTACAAATATAAGTTCTTTAGGAGAACCATGTAAAACAAAGAGTATCAAAGGAGACGGCAACTGCTTTTATCGATGTGTAGCACATGCAGTATGTGGCAATGAAGAGAAACACCTGAAAATCAGACGTGAAGTTGTGAAACACCTTAAAGCTAACAGTTCTAAATTTATGAGGTATTTAAGAGAAGAGTACACATCGGTTAAAGATTATTTGACACAGCGTAAAATGTATTATTCTGGATCGTGGGCCACAGAAATAGACATTTTTTGTACGGCCGATTTGCTGAAAACAAATATTTTTACTTTCAATGATGACAGATGGAATGTACATGCACCAACTGATCAGGTATTTACAGATAATGCTATATATCTGAAGCACTGTAATGAAAATCACTTTGAAATGGTCACATGTGTAACACATAAACATCAAAGAAATGTTTGTGCAGGAGCATGCAAAGCTGGATGGGGTAATGAAAGCATTACACAGTGTTTACGAAAAAGAAAGTTAAATAACACATCAGACAAGCCAAAATGTAAAAGAGAGCGTGAGAAATATCACAGTGATAATGATTTCAGACAAAGAAAAAAACTTAGTATAAAATCTAAATACTATGATGACACAGAATACAGACGGAAAAAGATAGAATTGTCCAAAAGTAAATATTGTCAAGACATTGAATACAGACAGAAAACAAAAGAAATGTCTAAAACTAAATATGATGATATTAAATACAGACAGAAAAAGATTGAAATGTCCAAAAATAAGTATTGTCATGATACTGAATATAAGGAGAGAAAACTTCAAATCCTTAAAAATAAATATAAGACTGATATTAACATTCGGCTGTCAAAACGTCAAAGATCAAAGAAGAAGTATTCCACAGATGTTGATTTTCAAGCATGTGTTAGGCAATATTCTCTGATCAAATACAAAACCAACAAAGTCTTTAAATCTAACTTATGTGACTATTCAAAGCATAAATATAGCACAAACCCCACTTTTAAAGCCAGTGTTCGTGAATATTCTAAGTATAAATACAACACAAATCCCACTTTCAATGCCAGTGTTCGTGAATATTCTAAGTATAAATACAACACAAATCCCACTTTCAATGCCAGTGTTCGTGAATATTCTAAGTATAAATACAACACAAATCCCACTTTCAATGCCAGTGTTCGTGAATATTCTAAGTATAAATACAACACAAATCCCACTTTTAATGCCAGTGTTCGTGAATATTCTAAACATAAATATTGCACAAATCCCACTTTTAATGCCAGTGTTCGTGAATATTCTAAGGATAAATATCATAATGATGCAAACTTTCGCATGAGTAAAATACAGAAAGGATGTGAAATCTATGCAAAACAAAGAGAAAGACAAACAAACATTGATGCTACTATTAGTCGGTTTCATCAAGAAGTCAACAGTGGTCCAGAATGTGTTTGTTGTGTATGTCATCGGCTATTGTTTAGAAAACAAGTTATTGGGTGTAAATTTGATTGCTATGAACAAAAAGGACAGCACATAGCTGATTTAAGTAAAAGATGCATCACACTGAAGTATTTACATGTATGTGACACTGAATGTGAGGATAATTGTAATTTATCTGGGCATTTAGCCTGTAATTTGTGGATATGTTATACATGCCATCGAAAAATCCTTAGAGGACAACTACCTGAAGAGAGTGTTGCCAACAATATGCATTTGGAGGACATTCCTAAAGAATTAAAATGTCTAAACTCATTGGAACAACATCTAATATCACTCAATATTCCTTTTCTTAAATTGCTATGTCTTCCCAGAGGTGGGCAGAGGGGTTGCCATGGACCTGTTGTCTGTATTCCGGTTAATACTACAAACATGACCAACATACTTCCACGAAATGAATGTGATGATCATATGATAAAAATCAAACTGAAACGAAAATTGACATACAAAGGCCATTATGAATTTAAATATGTCCACACCGATCATGTCAGAAATGCTTTAGTATATTTGGTGAAAAACAACAAGATGTATAAAGATGTGCAGTTTAATGAGCAGTGGATTAACAACTTGAATAAACCTGACGAGGCTGATGGTAATGAAATGCAGGAAGATAATGTTTGTGATAACAGTGACGATGATAAGGTAGCTAATGATGAATCACATGAAGATCTTACATATATCAAGGAGCAAAGTGGACTTTTGTCAGACACATCACTACAGCCTGTTGACATTGGTTCAGAAATAATTGATCAACATTTTCATGATGTACTAAATGTAGCACCAGGTGAAGGTAACAGTCCTGTCAGGTTATTATCAGATGAAACCAATGAGGCTAAGTGCTTCCCTTTTCTCTATCCGACTGGTGGTCCAACATTTCACGATGACAGACCAGAAAAAATCACATTGTCAAGATACCTGAATGCACGAATATTAAATGCTGATGGACGTTTTGCTCAGAATTCAGACTTCATTTTTTATGCTCAGTATATATCAGAAGTTGAACAAATTCTGTCCAATGTCTCAATTGCATTACGAAAAGGTTTTGAAAAAGGTAGTTTATCAGAGCTGACACCAGATATGCTGACAAATCCTGATTCCTTGCAAAAAATACTTAAGTTTGATGAAGGATATAAGTTTTTGAGACCAGTCAGAGGGACCCCTCCCTATTGGATGTCTACACAGAAAGATCTATTTGCTTTAATTAGACAAATTGGCATACCAACATTCTTTGCATCTTTTAGTTCTGCTGATATGAGATGGCCTGAAATGTTGAACACCATTATTAAACAAGAGGGCAAACAAATCAATTTAGATCAACTTGCCTGGGCTGAGAAATGCGAACTTATACGAAAAAATCCTGTCACTGCAGCAAGAATGTTTGATCACAGATGGCATTGTTTTTTGAAACATGTCATTATGTCACCAGCTGAACCTATCGGTAAAATAAAAGACTATTTTTATCGTGTTGAATTCCAACAACGTGGTTCTCCTCACGTTCACTGTCTGTTTTGGGTGGAAAATGCTCCAAAGCTTAATGATGATGATGAAGCTAATGATCCTGTGGTTGCTGATTTCATTGACACATATATCACCTGTGAGACACCGCCAGAACAAGACATAGAACTCTTTGAAACAGTAAACAGTGTGCAGAAGCACAGTACAAGACATTCAAAAACATGTCGCAAGAAAAATACAGTATGTCGTTTTAATTTTCCAAGACCTCCATCTAGCCGTACCTTTATTACAAGAGCATCTAATGCGGACGAGTTTAAAGGGAAAAATGAAGATGACACAGCAAATGCCATTTTACAAAAAATCAAAAATGCTTTAAACTCTGATGTGATTTTTGATTCAACTGATGATTTATTCTCTTCTGTGGGTATTTGTCAGGCTGTCTTTGAAAAAGCATACAACAAATGTTCTAAAAAGAAATCCATTGTCTTGAAACGAAATCCAAAAGATATTTGGGTAAACCAGTATAACAGAGATTTACTGCGTGCTTGGCAAGGAAATATGGATATTCAGTATGTCACAGATGCCTTTTCTGTAGTAGTTTATATACTAAGCTACATTACAAAAGCAGAACAAGAAATGGGACTTTTGCTTCAACGTACGCAAAATGAAGCTATGAATGGAAATCTTGAAGCTAAGGCATCTTTAAAGCAATTGGGAAGTGTTTATTTGCACAGCCGCGAAATTTCCGCGCAAGAAGCGGTGTACAGACTGACAGGCATGCATTTAAAGGAATGCTCACGTAAAGTACAATTTATTCCAATAGGACCAAATCCTGTAAAGATGAGTTTGCCTTTAAATGTGCTTAAGAATAAAGTGAAGAAAGAACAGTCTGATGATGAAAGCAGTCTTTGGATGACAAGTTTTGTTGATAGGTATACGAACAGACCACAGAAACAACCACTACTTAATCTTTGTCTTGCCAGTTTTTGTTCTGAGTACAGAGTTTTGACAAAATCAGAAGTTTTGTCACAAAAACAAAATGCAGAAACTGAAGTTATTAAACTCAATAAAAACTGTGGTTATGTGAAACGAAGAACACGAACCGAGCCAGCTGTTGTCAGATATCCGAGATTTTCGCCCACAAAAGATCCAGAAAAATACTATCATTCACTATTGCAGCTTTTTCTACCACATTATGATGACTGTCACTTGAAGCCAAGCAACTATGAGACATATGAGGAGTACTACAACAGTGGTGTCATAAAAACTAATTCTGGAATGAAAAATGTGAAATTAATTGTTGATTGCAACAGAGAATTGTTTGAAAAGGACTCTGATAAATTAGAGCGAGCTAAACAGCTTTTGGAGAAGGATATAGATTTAGAGGATGCTTGGGCTGCAATATGTCCTGAAACTGAAAGAGAACGTCACGAATGTATGGAACTGATGAAGAATAAAGTATTGCCTGATGAAGATAACACTCAAAACCTTATTCCAGATCTTACAGGAAACCAACAAACTATTTCTACTGTACAAACAAACCATACCACATTGCCTAGAAATGAAGCGTTACATTTACTGCGATCATTAAATGAGGAACAGTCTGACATATTCTATAAAGTCCGTCAGTGGTGTTTACAAAAAGTACTTGGACAAAACCCTGAACCTATCAGATTGTTTATCACTGGTGGAGCAGGCACAGGAAAAAGTCATTTAATTAAGGCAATACACTATGAATCTTGCAGACTGTTATCTCAGCTGTCTGAAAATCCTGATGATGTTACTGTGCTTTTGACAGCTTCGACAGGAGTAGCAGCCTTTAATGTTGGTGCTTCAACTGTTCATAATACATTTTCAATTGGTGCAAACGTCAGATTGCCATATCAACCGCTTAGTGATGACAAAATAAATTCTTTACGTATCAAAATGGGTAACCTGCAAATTTTGATTATTGATGAAGTCTCTATGGTTGACCATCGTCTGTTGTCATACATTCATGGAAGGCTGCGACAAATAAAACAAACTGGTGATTACTCTTTATTTGGAAAAGTCAGCATTATTGCTGTGGGTGATTTCTATCAGTTACCACCTGTGAAAGGAACTGCTCTTTATGCTGATTCAAAAGGAGTCAACCTATGGGAAAGCAACTTTGAGCTTGCTGAATTAACTAAAGTTGTTAGACAACAAGATGCATCTTTTGCTGGAATGTTAAATCGCCTGAGAGTTCATAAGAAAAGTGAAGATCTTATCACTACTGATATTGATGTGTTGAAAAAATGTGAAACAGGGGAGAGATGTAATGACCTTCACATATTTGCTACAAATAGCGAGGTTGATAAATACAACCTTGAAAGACTACATGAGTGTTGTCCAGATGCAATTAGTATAAATGCTCAGGATTATATCAGAAACTCAAAAACTGGAAGAATGGAACGTAAAGTTGGATACCACGCTACAGTTTTCAACTCATGTCTATCTAAATGCATTTCCTTGGGTGTTGGAGCAAGGGTTATGTTAAAGAAAAATATTGATGTAGCTGACGGTCTTGTCAATGGAGCTTTTGGTACGGTTGTCCACATAAGTGAAAGTCAGAAAAAAGGTGAAGATAATGATGATTTCCCATCAGCTATTTATGTAGAGTTTGATAATCCAACTGTTGGGAAAGTTCAAAGATGCAAAAAGCGTTACACACTTTTTCCAAATTCAACTGTAATTGAAGTACAAGAAGACCAGGTCACAAATGCTGGTGGCATAAGACGGCAATTTCCACTCAGATTGGCATGGGCATGTACAGTTCACAAAGTACAAGGACTCACAGTAGATAAAGCTGTTGTTTCACTTAATAAAATCTTTACAGCAGGACAAGCATATGTTGCTTTAAGCCGAGTTAGGTCTCTTAGTGGATTAATCATTGAGGACTTTAAAGAATCTGTCATATTTTGTAATGAAAAAATCGAGTTGTCTTTGAAAGATATGACAAAAATAAAATTGGATAAGTACAGTTTTAGTAAATCCTTTGGTACATTTAGAATAGCACTGTTTAATGTGCAAAGTCTAAAAGCTCACTTTCAGGATGTCCTGTCACATACAGTTCTGATGAACGCTGATTGTATTTGTTTGACAGAAACATGGCTAAATGTTAATGACCAAGAACCACAGATACCAGGATATGTGTTCTCACACAACCCAAGATCTAAGTGTTATGACAACAGCACTGCACTTTATACTGAATTAAAACATCAGAGAGGAGGTGGTGTTGGATTGTATTGTTCTGAGAACATTGAGTGTAATTTGTTTATTCCTGAGTACTCCAACTTAGAATGCTTATACTTTGTAATTCCATGTGTCAGTTTGACTGCTGCAGTTTTGTATAGACCAAATTCTTATAATCCTGATCTGTTTCGACAGCACTTATTACTTGTTATTGATGAAATGGAGAAGCATCCTGGACAGAAAATAATCATGGGAGACTTTAATGAAGATCTTTTTACTTCATCCACAATTGTGAAATTGATGCAACATCATGGATACAGTCAACAGATAAAAACTGCTACTACAGAAAAGGGTACATTAATAGACCATGTGTACACAAAAGACATTAAATGTATACATGTTGAGGTTGCACAAACCTACTACAGCTTCCATCAGGCTATACTTATGTCACTATTGTAATAGTACATATAAATACTCCGCTGGCCATTGGGGTGGGAGGTTAGGGAGGAATTAATCACAGCGGCTCCCTGGGTAAGGGCATGTAAGGGTAGGGGACACTGGGTGGGAGGTGACAGGGGTTGGTGTATGACAGTTATACTGTTTGTTTCAGCAGTCCTTTGCTTGTTTGATTTATTCATTTACTTTTATTTGTGTTTTTGTTTTGTAATCTGCTGCGTTTTGCACGTTTTAGTTCTTATCACAACCACACCTATTTTCTACATTTATTTCATTTTAAGCACAGTTCAAGAATTTTTTTATTTTTATTTTATACAAGCCAAAAATCATCTTGACTTTATGTACAAAAATGCTTCTTAACCACTGTTAAACAATTACATGTGACTCTTTGACGTCTAAGAAAAATATTTCAGCCAATATTCCAATGCCACACATGACTAAATGACTGAGATAACTACTGTTGGTGATTGAAGAATCGTTCATTGAAACTTAAGGTTAGAATTATTCTTCATATTTTTTTTTATAATTCACATGCTCATCATTAATTTTTTACCGATTAATCATTACTTACTTTTTATGTTTTAGAATGTATATGCCGAAACCACAGCTCAACCTTTACCTAGTGGTTGAAAAAATCGAATTCTAATGTTATTGTTTACATGAAACAACAACATCATCTGTCTTCAACTGATGTACAGCAGAATACAGCAAAAAGAAGACTGTGCATCAGAAATACATTTACCATTTTACATTAAGTAAGTGCTTTTTTATGCATATTTTTGTTATATAAATTTGTTTAGCCTTTATATCTTTCACTTCAAAATACATAACACCATAATAATATGTTTTATTTTATTGCAGAAACATGTACTTTGGTGAACACAACTCTGCATCAAGTTGACACTTACCATTTTACAAACAGTAGGTGTATTTTTATTCAGAATCTTGTTATATAAATTTGTTTTGCCTTTATATTTTTACTTCATCTAAACAAATAATAACATAATAATATGCTTTCTTTTATTGCAGAAAGATGTACTATGGTGAACACACTACTAAATCGGGATGACTTCCTTTTTAATGTCATTCACATCAACTGTCGTTACAACACAACAGATCTACCAATCAACATTTATTCGTCTTCAACAGTACTTATTTCAGTCATTTATTCATGTGTGGTGATGGAACAAGGATGTACATTGACACTTAAGGTTAGTATTTTTTATTCTATTTTTTGTTATTAATTATATACGTGTTTTCTCATCCTTTTAATAACTAAATAGTATTTTTATACTTTTATGTTTTAGAATGTATATGAAGATACCACAGCTGAACATTCATCTTCTGGTCAACTACAGTCAATTTCAGGAAGGTGTGATATGGTGGACACAACACTACATCAGTATGACACACAGTAGTCATCCTGGTCATCCAGGCTATTCCTTTTTAATGTCCAGAGCTGCTTACAACAGGACAGGACTACCAAGCCACATTTATTCAATATTTTCTATCACATTGTGAAGAACAATTTCTTTAACATTACAAGACAAACATGATATAACATATACATGCAGATATCTAGTTTATTGTCACTTTATTTTATTTTTTATTTATAAAACATTGCAGTATATGCATCATATACTATATACAACATTTCAACATATACGTTGCAGTTGCAGCTTTATAAATATATCATGTGAATGTATATTAATGTAATGGCAAATACTGTGGGTGTGGTTGTGCATATCAAGCAAAGGACTGCTGTAGATCCTAAAACTTTAAGTGTGAGTTGAGAACCCCTGGAGGCTCTAAATGTTTAGCCAGAGAATCTGTTAAATAATCTGTTTTATATAATTGCCTTGCATTATTAAGAAGGGTAATCTAAGAACAATGTGGGTCATGCTACTTTTGATTTTATTAAAACATTTATAATAATTTAACCAGTATAACTGTCAAATCAAATGTAATTTCAACTAAACAACCATCTAAATAATCTCTTAAATGTAATCATCTTAAATGTTTTAAAGGAAGAATATGCTTAATTTGTCTTCCTTACAAGGGGACCCTGTGCACAAAACATTTGAGAACCCCTTGTTTACACTCACTCAAAATTAGAAACATAAACATTTTTTGTCCATATATATCATATCTGTGCATTATTTCACCTCTGTAATATTAAGTAATTTTACATTAATTTATTCTGTAAACACTGTATTAATTATTAAACATTTTATTATTACTGCTTTTTCTTACCAGTGTTCTTCTTACCGTTACTTTATATTTATTGACTGTTTTGTATACCAGGAACTGAAGGGAACAAATATTAAAATAGTTGACAAAATAAATATTTCATGAATTACAAGGAAATACAGTTATTTTACATATTTTCCCACCAGTAGGTGGCTCTGAGATGACACTATGCACCTACCCTCAAATCTGAACTGTGATGAGATAAATCAAGCATCATAAGTATACACTAAAGCTTTACAAATATACAGCCTCATATCCATTTTAATCTTTACTGCACATATTGTATATCTATTAAAATAACATGTATGCTCTTTGTGAATTTTTAATATGTTACCTTTCTTATGTAGTATTACACATTGTACTTAAATTTTTTATGATTTAAGTGTTACACTTCTCCACTACTGGATGAAGGTTTTTAAATCAAACATTGACCAAAAGTTGACTCAATTAAAAAAGAAAAATAAATCTCATGATTTTCTGACTGTGATGACACCCAACAAATTTGGTGTAAATGCGATAAAGAGATGCAGAGATAAAGCCTCAATCTCATGACCACAAGGGGGCGCCAAAAAGTTTACAAGTGCTCTCAGAACATGTTACTGATGAACCATACCAAGTTTCATAACACGCAGTTGCGTTTCTGAAATACTTGAACTTAAAGAAAAATTCAAAATGATCGACACACAAAATGGCAGACCAAAAACCATTTGCTATCGTTTGACTCGCCATGCGTCACGAAATCTAAAAAAGACCAGTCTCATAATTTTACATTCAAGTTTGCAGTAGTTATAAGCAAAAATAGACATTTTTTATATTTCGTGACCAGTAGGGGGCAGTGTGACGAAACAGTGCATGCACCCTCAGGACATCACTGTTATGACATATACCAAGTCTCATATTAATACGCAAAAGTTTTGCGAAGATACAGGCTCAAACACATTTTGGCGTGCTCGCCCTCGCATTCTTTGATGCGTTATAAGACAACGGATAGGTCTACCGAAAAGCTTTTGATAACTTTTTGTCTGGAGTGTCTCTAGATGATGCGTACCAAAAATCAAGCCAATCACTCGAGCGCTCTAGGAGGAGTTCGAAAAAGTAAGTGTTCAATATAATTCAAAATGGCCGACAGGAAGTAGGTTTGACTCAGACATATTTGGTACAGTCGGACTCAGCATGAGCCAATGAATCAATAGAGTGAAGTCTTATGTCAGTGTGGCAATTTAATCAAATGATATAAAGATTTAAAAATTTCTTTTTACATATCCTGACCACTAGGTGGCGCCGTCCTAAAGATTTATAGGTGCGCTCAGAATATGTCACTGATGAACCATGCCAAATTTCGTAGCGATACGCCATTCTGTTTGTGAAATACTGAACTTAATGAGAAAATTCAAAATGGCCGACACCCAAAATGGCCGACCGAAAACCGTTTGGTATCGTTTGACTCGGCATGCCTCAAGGAATCTAACAAGACCACCTTCATGATTTTAGACTCAAGTTTGAAGTAGTTATAAGCGAAAATATACATTTTTCGAATCTCGTGACCACTAGGTGGCGCTGTGACGAAACGTTGCAGACACCCTCAGGTCATGACTGTTATGACATATACCAAGTTTCGTGTCAATAGGCCTAAGTTTGACGAAGATACAGCCTAAAATCTGTTTTTTTGCGCTCTACGAAAATTTTGTTGACGCGCTATACGACAACGGATTGGTTTATCGAAATTCTTTTGATAACTTTTTGCCGTGAGGGTCTCTAGATGCTACATACCAATTTTCGCGGCAATCGGGTAAAAACTCTAGGACGAGTTCGCAAAAGTAGGTTTTACGAATAATTCAAAATGGCGGAAAAAATTTCATGACGGAAAATGACGTCATAGGGTCTAATCGAATCGGCTTGAGCCAAGGAATCAGAGGAAACAAGAATTTCATTTCTAGGACTTACGGATCAGAAGTTATAAGCAAAAACGTAAGTGCAACTTTGGACTGTTGGTGGCGCTAGGGGGTTAGAGATAGAGACTCCAAATTTGCTGTGGGGACACATTTGACTGTCCTTTATCAGTGTGCCAAATTTCATAACTTTCCTACGTACGGTTCTATGGGCTGCCATTGACCTCAATGGCGGAAGAACAAGAAGAAGAATAATATAATATAGCTGCAAGCAGCAATACCGGGGTCAAGCCGAAAAGGGCACAGAAGGGTGTAAAGTTGAGTTTGGATAAGGATACTAAAGAACCTATGTAAACCTCATGATGTCAAATGAAAAAAACACAAAAGTTATCAACAAAAATAATCTATGTTCTTGTCTACTGCAATCATCCTTCTGTTATTGACAATCATGGAACATTAGAGCACTGAAGGACATGTGAGTGATGTTTGCAGTGGCATAAAACACAACATGTCACAACATGTTAGAACAAGTTAAATCAGTCAAAAGAGACCATCCCAATGTCTCTACGATGTCCTGATGCAGAGAAAAAGCTCTTTCAAAACGGTTTATAAGGTATTCTCATTGGTTGCTAGAGAGTAAATTCACATCCACCAGTGATTATAGACCAAGCCATATGAAATGAAGAATCCATGATGACTCATGGTTTTAGATGTGCTGTTGCAGTAGATTTAGGCATAATTAGCTATTTTCTATCTCCAAACCACTAGGGGGCGCTATGACAGAATCGTGCATGCAACCTCAGGTCATGACTGCGTTACATCTAGCTAGTTTCATGACTATACACTTTAGTTCGGCAAAGAAATAGTTGTATGACCATAGGGCTTGCTTGATATGAAATATTTTGTTCAATTATAGGGCCACCTAGTGGTTCAGGCATACCAATTTTTTTGTGTGGCCTCAGACTCTGCTCATACATCAGCGTATCAAATCTGGTGAAAAAATCTCTTTTCGTTGCGAAGTTATAACCATTTATGTGTAAAAACCACAAATTTTAAAGGTAATTTTTCGTTTTTTGCAATTTTCGGCCATTTCTGATGAAAATTTTAATATAACGCCAATAGAACTTTTTGTTCAGAAGGTAATGCAATGTTCTTCCTATGGTGTTTTCGAGTCGATCGGAATAACACTGGCGGAGTTATTCGCACGTGTTTTTTCAGCGCTATTTTAATGCACAGGGCTAACCGTAAGACGAAATCTGGCATGTTTGGTATCGTTGGACTCGGCGACTATTCAGGACTCTTAAAAATTAAGTCCCGTCAAAATACGTTGATCGCAGCCAAAGTTATAGGTGTATAAAACATCTGTCTGGCCACTAGGTGGCGCAGCGACGAAACTGTGCATGCACACTCAGTTCCTGACTGGCATCACAAGTACCAAGTGTCGTGTCAATAGGCCTAAGTTTGACGAAGATACAGCCTAAAATCTGTTTTTTTGCGCTCTACGTAAAATTTGTTGACGCGCTATACAACAACGGATTGATTTATCAAAATTCTTTTAATAACTTTTTGCCGTGAGGGTCTCTAGATGCTACATACCAATTTTTGCGGCAATCGGGTAAAAACTCTAGGACGAGTTCGCAAAAGTAGGTTTTACGAATAATTCAAAATGGCGGAAAAATTTTCATGACGGAAAATGACGTCATAGGGTCCAATCGAATCGTCTTTAGCCAGGGAATCAGAGGAAACAAGAATTTCGTTTCTAGGACTTACGGATCAAAAGTTATAAGCAAAAACATAAGTGCAACTTTGGACTGTTGGTGGCGCTAGCGGGTTTAAGATAGAGACGCCAAATTTGCTGTGGATAATATTTGGACTGTCCTTTATCAGTGTGCCAAATTTCATAACTTTCCTACGTACGGTTCTATGGGCTGCCTTAGACCGCAATGGCGGAAGAAGAAGAAGAAGAAGAAGCAGAATAATAATAATAAATATAGCTGCAAGCAGCAATCACCGGGGTCAAGCCAAAAAGGGCACAGCAGAAAGTAAAGTTGACTTCGGATGAGCAGTTTAAAGTACCTAGGAAAATCTCTTGATTTCAGACAAAACAATATAACAGTTATCAGCAAAAAAGCTGTTCTCATTTAGTGAAATCTCTCCCTCTCTTTCGACGAGCATTGATAACTAGAACACTGACGTAAAAATGAGTGGTGCTTGCAGTGGCAATACTCAGCTCACAAAATGTTACAGTGGTGTTAATGAGTCAAAAGAGCCCACCCCCGTGTCTCTACGATGTTCTGACGCAGAGATATAGCTCTTGCAAAAATGGTTGATAAGGTATTCTCATTGGTTGCTAGGGAGTGAATTGGCAACCACCAGTGATTATAGTCAAAGCCATGAAAGGAATAATCCATGATGACTCATGGTTTTAGATGTGTTGTTGCAGTAGTTTTAGGCAAAAAATGCCATATTTCTATCTCAAAACCAGTAGGTGGCGCAATGACAAAAATGTGCATGCAACCTCAGGTCATAACTGTGTTACATCTAGCTAGTTTTATGACTATACACTTTATTTTAGGGAAGAAACAGTTGTATGACCATAGGGTGGCTTGATTTCAAAGGTTTTTTTCAATTATAAGGCCAACTAGTGGTGCAAGCATACATTTTTTTTTGTGTAACCTCAGACTGTGGTCGTACATCAGCGTATCAAATCTGGTGAAAAAATCTCTTTTCGTTGCGAAGTTATAACCATTTATGTGTAAAAAATGCAAAATTTAAAGGTAATTTTTCGTTTTTTGCATTTTTCGGCCATTTCTGATAAAAATTTTAATATAACGCCAATAGAACTTTTTGTTCAGAAGGTAACGCAATGTTCTTCCTATGGTGTTTTCGAGTCGATCGGAATAACGCTCGGCGAGATATTCGCGCATGTTTTTTAAGTGCTATTTTGCTGCACAGGGTTAACCGTATGACGAATCCTGGCATGTTTGGTATCGTTGGACTCGGCGACCACTCAGGACTCCAAAAAATCAAGTCCCGTGAAAATACTTTTATCGCAGTCAAAGTTATAGGCGTATAGAACATTCGTCTGGCCACTAGGTGGCGCTGCAACGAAACTGTGCATGCACCCTCAATTCCTGACTGGCATCTCAAGTACCAAGTGTCGTGTCAATAGGCTTAAGTTTGGCGAAGATACAGCCTAAACTCTGTTTTTTTGCGCTCTATGTAAAATTCGTTGACGCGCTATACGAGAACGGATTGGTTTATCGAAATTATTTTAATAACTTTTTGCCTTGAGTGTCTCTAGATGCTGCATACCGATTTTTGTGGCAATCGGGTAAAAACTCTAGGACGAGTTCGCAAAAGTAGGTTTTACGAATAATTCAAAATGGCGGAAAAATTTTAATGACGGAAAATAACGTCATAGGGTCTAATCGAATCGTCTTGAGCCAAGGAATCAGAGGAAACAAGAGTTTCGTTTCTAGGACTTACGGATCAGAAGTTATAAGCAAAAACGTAAGTGCAACTTTGGACTGTTGGTGGCGCTAGCGGGTTTGAGATAGAGACTCCAAATTTGCTATGGGGACACATTGGACTGTCCTTTATCAGTGTGCCAAATTTCATAACTTTCCTAGGTACGGTTCTATGGGCTGCCATAGACCGCAATGGCGGAAGAAGAAGAAGAAGAAGAAGCAGAATAATAATAATAATAAGAAAACTAACAAATACAATAGGGGTCTTCGCCCCTTCGGGGCTTGACCCCTAAATATAGCTGCAAGCAGCAATCACCGGGGTCAAGCCGAAAAGGGCACAGAAGGATGTAAAGTTGCGTTTGGATAAGCAGACTGAAGAACTTAGGTAAACCTAATGATTTCAGATGAAAAAATGCAAAGTAATCAACAAAAATAATCTATGTTCTTGTCTACTGCAACTGTCCTTCGGTTATTGACAATCATGGGACATTAGAGCACTGAAGGACATGTATGTGATGCTTACAGTGGGCAAACATGGGTCACAACATGTTACAACAAGTTAAAAGAGTCAAAAGAGACCATCCCCATGTCTCTGCGATGTTCTGATGCAGAGAAAAAACTCTTGCAAAAACAGTTGATAAGGTATTCTCATTGGTTGCTAGAGAGTAAATGGACATCCACTAGTGATTATAGTCAAAGCCATGAAAGGAATAATCCATGATGACTCATGGTTTTAGATGTGTTGTTGCAGTAGTTTTAGGCCAAAAAAATGCCATATTCTGTCTCAAAACCAGTAGGTGGCGCAATGACAAAATTCGTGCATGCAACCTCAGGTCATAACTGTGTTACATCTTGCTAGTTTTATGACTATACACTTTAGTTTAGTGAAGAAACAGTTGTATGACCATAGGGTGGCTTGATTTCAAAGGTTTTATTCAATTATAAGGCCAACTAGTGGTGCAAGCATACAATTTTTTTTGTGTAGCCTCAGACTGTGGTCGTACATCAGCGTATCAAATATGGTGAAAAAATCTCTTTGCGTTACGAAGTTATAACCATTTATGTGTAAAAACAGAAAATTTAAAGGTAATTTTTCGTTTTTTGCAATTTTCGGCCATTTCTGATGAAAATTTTAATACAACGCCAATAGAACTTTTTGTTCAGAAGGTAATGCAATATTCTTCCTATGATGTTTTCGAGTCGATCAGAATTACGCTCGCGGAGATATTCGCGCGTGTTTTTTAAGTGCTGTTTTGCTGCGCAGGGCTAACCGTAAGGCGAAATCTGGCATGTTTGGTAAGATTGGACTCGGCAACTATTCTGGACTTCAGCGAAACAAGTCCCGTGAAAAAACACAGATCAGAGCCAAAGTTATAAGCATGCACAACATTCGTATGACCACTAGGTGGTGCTGTGACGAAACTCTGCATGCCCCCTCAGATCCTCACTGGCATCACAACTACCAAGTGTGGCGTCAATAGACATAAGATTGGCGAAGATACACACTAAAACCTGTTTTTTGGGCTCTACGTAAAATTTGTTGACGCGCTATACGAAAACGGAATGGTTTATCAAAATTCTTTTAATAACTTTTGCCCTGAGTGTCTCTAGATGCTACATACCATTTTTCGTGGCAATTGGGCAAAAGCTCTAGGACAAGTTCGCAAAAGTAGGTTTTATGAATAAATCAAAATGGCGGAAAATTTTTCATGACGGAAAATGACGTCATAGGGTCCAATCGAATCGTCTTGAGCCAAGGAATCAGAGGCTACAAGAATTTAGTGTCTAGGACTTACGGGTCAGAAGTTATAGGCAAATACATAAGTGCAAATTTGGACTGTTGGTGGCGCTAGCGGGTTAGAGATACAGACTTCAAATTTGCTGTGGAGACTTTTTGGACAGTCCTCTATCAGTGTGCCAAATTTCATAACTTTCCTACGTACGGTTCTATAGGCTGCCATAGACCGCAATGGCGGAGGAAGAAAAAGAAAAAGAAAAAGAAAAAGAAAAAGAAAACTAACAGAAACAATAGGGGTCTTCGCCCATTCTGGGCTTGACCCCTAATAATAAATATAGCTGCAAGCAGCAATACCGGGGTCAAGCCGAAAAGGGCACAGAAGGGTGTAAAGTTGAGTTTGGATAAGAATACTGAAGAACCTAGGTAAAACTCATGATTTCAAATGAAAAAAAAAACCGCAAAAGTAATCAACAAAAATAATTCTATGTTCTTGTCTAATGCAATCGTCCTTCTGTTATTGACAATCATGGAACATTAGAGCACTGAAGGACATGTGAGTGATGTATGCAGTGGCATAACATGGGTCACAACATGTTACAACAAGTTAAATCAGTCAAAAGAGACCATCCCCATGTCTCTACGATGTTCTGATGCAGAGAAAAAGCTCTTTCAAAAACAGTTGATTAGGTATTCTAATTGGTTGCTAGAGAGTAAATTCACATCCACCAGTGATAATAGTCCAAGCCATGAAATGAAGAATCCATGATGACTCATGGTTTTAGATGTGTTGTTGCAGTAGTTTTAGGCAAAAATTGCTATTTTCTATCTCCAAGCCACTAGGTGGCGCTATGACAAAATTGTGCATGCAACCTCAGAGCATGACTGCGTTACATTTAGCTAGTTTTCTGACTATACACTTTAGTTCAGCAAAGAAATAGTTGTATGACCATAGGGCTTGCTTGATATGAAAGGTTTTGTCCAATTATAAGGCCAACTAGTGGTGCAAGCATACCAATGTTTTTGTGTGACCTCAGACTCTGCTCGTACATCAGCGTATCAAATCTGGTGAAAAAATCTCTTTTCGTTGCGAAGTTATAACCATTTATGTGTAAAAAACACAAAATTCAAAGGTAATTTTTCGTTTTTTGCAATTTTCGGCCATTTCTGATGAAAATTTTAATATAATGCCAATAGAACTTTTTGTTCAGAAGGTAATGCAATATTCTTCTTATGGTGTTTTCGAGTCGATCAGAATAACGCTTGCGAAGATATTCGCTCTTGTTTTTTAAGTGCTGTTTTGCTGTGCAGGGCTAACCGTAAGGCGAAATCTGGCATGTTTGGTATCGTTGGACTCGGCGACTACCCAGGACTCCTACAAATCAAGTCCCGTCAAAATAAGTTTATCACAGCCAAAGTTATAGGTGTATAAATCATTTGTCTGGCCACTAGGTGGCGCTGCGACAAAACTGTGCATGCACCCTCATTTCCTGACTGGCATCACAAGTACCAAGTGTCGTGTCAATAGGCCTAAGTTTGACGACGATACAGCCTAAAAACTGTTTTTTTGCGCTCTACGTAAAATTCGTTAAGGTGGTATTTGACAACGGATTGCTGTATCGAAATTCTTTTGATAACTTTTTGTCATGAGTGTCTCAAGATGATACATACCAATTTTCGTGGCAATCGGACAAAAGCTCTAGGACGAGTTCGAAGAAGTAGGTTTTTCGAATAATTCAAAATGGCGGGAAAATTTTCATGACGGAAAATGACGTCATAGGGTCCAATCGAATCGTCTTGAGCCAAGGAATCAGAGGAAGCAAGAATTTTGTTATAAGCAAAAACATAAGTGCAATTTTGGACTGTTGGTGGCGCTAGCGGGTTTGACATAGAGACTTCAAATTTGCTGTGGGGACACATTGGAGTGTCCTTTATCAGTGTGCCAAATTTCATAACTTTCCTACGTACGGTTCTATGGGCTGCCATAGACCGCAATGGCGGAAGAAGAATAACTAATAATAAAATAGCTGCAAGCAGCGATACCGGGGTCAAGCCAAACATGGCAATAAATGATTCATACGTGATAACTGTCATGATTTAAGATCTAAGTTTGCATTAGTTTTATGAAAAAATAGCATTTTTTGTATCTTGAGACCACTAGGTGGCGCTTTGCCGAAACAATAGATGGTGCCTCAGGTCATGACTGTGATGACACATACTAAATTTAGTTTAAATACAATAAAGCGATACGGAGATATAGCCTTAAATGACTTGACCACTAGGGGGCACTGACCAAATAATAAATTGTGACTCAGGTCTTGATTGTGATGACATCCACCAAATTTGGTGTAAATACAATAAAGAGATGCAGAGATATAGCCTTAAATAACTTGACCACTAGGGGGCACTGACCAAAAAATAAATTGTGACTCAGGTCTTGATTGTGATGACACCCACCAAATTTGGTGTAAATACAATAAAGCGATACGGAGATATAGCCTTAAATGACTTGACCACTAGGGGGCACTGACCAAATAATAAATTGTGACTCAGGTCTTGATTGTGATGACACCTACCAAATTTGGTGTAAATACAATAAAGAGATGCAGAGATATAGCCTTAAATGACTTGACCACTAGGGGGCACTGACCAAAAAATAAATTGTGACTCAGGTCTTGATTGTGATGACATCCACCAAATTTGGTGTAAATACAATAAAGAGATGCAGAGATATAGCCTTAAATAACTTGACCACTAGGGGGCACTGACCAAACAATAAATTGTGACTCAGGTCTTGATTGTGATGACACCCACCAAATTTGGTGTAAATACAATAAAGCGATACGGAGATATAGCCTTAAATGACTTGACCACTAGGGGGCACTGACCAAATAATAAATTGTGACTCAGGTCTTGATTGTGATGACACCTACCAAATTTGGTGTAAATACAATAAAGAGATGCAGAGATATAGCCTTAAATGACTTGACCACTAGGGGGCACTGACCAAAAAATAAATTGTGACTCAGGTCTTGATTGTGATGACATCCACCAAATTTGGTGTAAATACAATAAAGAGATGCAGAGATATAGCCGTAAATAACTTGACCACTAGGGGGCACTGACCAAAAAATAAATTGTGACTCAGGTCTTGATTGTGATGACACCCACCAAATTTGGTGTAAATACAATAAAGAGATGCAGAGATATAGCTTCAAATCTCTTGACCACTAGGGGGCACCGGAAAGTTTACAAGTCCTCCCAGAACATGTTGCTGAAGAACCATACCAAGTTTCATAACAATACGTAATTGCGTTTCTGAAATACTTGAACTTAAAGAAAAATTCAAAATGGCCGACACACAAAATGGCCGACCAAAAACCATTTGGTATCGTTTGACTCGGCATGCCTCACGAAATCTAACAAGACCACTCTCATAATTTTACATTCAAGTTTGCAGTAGTTATAAGCAAAAATATACATTTTTTATATCTCTTGACCAGTAGGGGGCAGTGTGACGAAATGGTGCATGCACCCTCAGGTCATCACTGTTATGACATATACCAAGTCTCATATTAATACACAAAAGTTTTGCGAAGATACAGGCTCAAACACATTTTGGCGTGCTCGCCCTCGCATTCTTTGATGCGTTATACGACAACAAATAGGTCTACCGAAAAGCTTTTGATAACTTTTTGTCTAGAGTGTCTCTAGATGATGCATACCAAAAATCAAGCCAATCACACGAGCGCTCTAGGAGGAGTTCGAAAAAGTAGGTGTTCAATATAATTCAAAATGGCCGACAGGAAGTAGGTTTGAATCAGACATATTTGGTACAGTCGGACTCAGCATGAGCCAAGGAATCAATAGAGTGAAGTCTTATGTCATAGTGGCAATTTAATCAAATGATATAAAGATTTTAAACAATTTATTTACATATCCTGACCACTAGGTGGGGCCGTCCTAAAGATTTGTAGGTGCGCTCAGAACATGTCACTGATGAACCATGCCAAATTTCGTAGCGATACGCCATTCTGTTTGTGAAATACTGAACTTAATGAGAAAATTCAAAATGGCCGACACCCAAAATGGCCGACTGAAAAACGTTTGGTATCGTTTGACTCGGCATGCCTCAAGGAATCTAACAAGACCAACTTCATGATTTTAGACTCAAGTTTGAAGTAGTTATAAGCGAAAATAGGCATTTTTCGAATCTCGTGACCACTAGGTGGCGCTGTGACGAAACGTTGCAGGCACCCTCAGTTCATGACTGTAATGACATATACCAAGTTTCGTGTCGATACACCAAAGTGTTGCGAAGATACAGCCACACGTCTGTTTTGGCGTGCTCGCCGCCATATATGTTGTTAATTTATACGAGAACGCATTGGTCTATAAAAAAGCTTTTGATAACTTTTTGTCAGAGTTGTCTTTAGATGCTATATATCAAAGGACATGCAAATCGGACAAACGCTCTAGGAGGAGTTCGAAAAAGTAGGTTTTACGGAAAATTCAAAATGGCGGAAAGATGTGCATGACACAAATGACATCAATGTGTGCAATTGAATCAACATGAGCCAAGGATTCAGAGGAAACAAGAATTTAGTTTCTAGGACTCACGGGTCAGAAGTTATGAGCATGAACATAAGTGGACCTTTGGACTGTTGGTGGCGCTAGAGAGTTTGAGTTAGACACACCAAATTTGCTATAGTAACTTCTAAGACTGTCCTGTACATGTGTGCCAAATTTCATAACTTTCCTATGTACGGTTCTATGGGCTGCCATTGACTTCAATGGCGGAAGAGGAAGAATAATAATAATAATAATAATAAGAAGAAAACTAACAATAACAATAGGGTTCTACGCCCCTTCGGGGCTTGACCCCTAAATAGCTGCAAGCAGCAATACCGGGGTCAAGCCGAAAAGGGCACAGAAGGGTGTAAAGTTGAGTTTGGATAAGAATACTAAAGAACCTATGTAAACTTCATGGTGTCAAATGAAAAAAACCGCAAAAGTAATCAACAAAAATAATCTATGTTATTGTCTACTGCAATCATCCTTCTGTTATTGACAATCATGGAACATTAGAGCACTGAAAGACATGTGAGTGATGTTTGCAGTGGCATAAAACACATCATGTCACAACATGTTACAACAAGTTAAATCAGTCAAAAGAGACCACCCCCATGTCTCTACGATGTTCTGATGCAGAGATATAGCTCTTGCAAAAACGGTTGATAAGGTATCCTAATTGGTTGCTAAGGAGTTAATTGGCATGCACCAATGATCTCCAAGCCATGAGAGGAATAATACATGATGACCCAAGATTTTAGATGTACTGTTGGAGTAGTTTTAGGCAAAAATACCATATTTCTATCTCAAAACCACTAGGTGGCGCAATGACAAAGTTGTGCATGCAACCTCAGTTCATAACTGTGTTACATCTAGCTAGTTTTATGACTATACACTTTAGTTTAGTGAAGAAACAGTTGTATGACCATAGGGCTTGCTTGATATGAAAGATTTTGTTCAATTATAGGGCCACCTAGTGGTTCAGGCATACCAATTTTTTTGTGTGGCCTCAGACTCTGCTCATACATAAGCGTATCAAATCTGGTGAAAACATTTCTTTTCGTTGCGAAGTTATAACCATTTATGTATAAAAACACAAATTGTAAAAGGTAATTTTTCGTTTTTTGCAATTTTCGGCCATTTCTGATGAAAATTTTAATATAACGCCAATAGAACTTTTTGTTCAGAAGGTAATGCAATGTTCTTCCTATGGTGTTTTCGAGTCGATCGGAATAACGCTTGCGGAGATATTCGCGCATGTTTTTTAAGTGCTGTTTTGCTGCGCAGGGCTAACCGTAAGGCGAAATCTGGCATGTTTGGTATCGTTGGACTCGGCGACTATTCAGGACCCCTAAAAATCAAGTCCCGTCAAAATACGTTGATCACAGCCAAAGTTATAGGTGTAAAAAACATCTGTCTGGCCACTAGGTGGCGCTGCGACGAAACTGTGCATGCACACTCAGTTCCTGACTGGCATCACAAGTACCAAGTGTCGTGTCAATAGGCCTAAGTTTGACGAAGATACAGCCTAAAATCTGTTTTTTTGCGCTCTACGTAAAATTTGTTGACGCGCTATACGACAACGGATTGGTTTATCGAAATTCTTTTGATAACTTTTTGCCGTGACGGTCTCTAGATGATACATACCAATTATCGTGGCAATCGGACAAAAGCTCTAGGACGAGTTCGAAAATGTAGGTTTTACGAATAATTCAAAATGGTGGAACAATTTTCATGACGGAAAATGACATCATATAGTCTAATCGAATCGTCTTGAGCCAAGGAATCAGAGGAAACAAGAATTTCGTTTCTAGGACCTACGGATCAGAAGTTATAAGCAAAAACATAAGTGCAACTTTGGACTGTTGGTGGCGCTAGAGGGTTAGAGATAGAGACTCCAAATTTGCTGTGGGGACACATTGGACTGTCCTTTTTTAGTGTGCCAAATTTCATAACTTTCCTACGTACGGTTCTATGGGCTGCCATAGACCGCAATGGCGGAAGAAGAAGAAGAATAACTAATAACAAGCAGCGATACCGGGGTCAAGCCAAACATGGCAAAAAATTATTCATACGTGATGACTGTCACGATTTAAGATCTAAGTTTGCATTAGTTTTATGAAAAAAAGCAATTTTTTCGTATCTTGAGACCACTAGGTGGCACTGTGCCGAAACAATAGATGGTGCCTCAGGTCATGACTGTGATGACACATACCAAATTTAGTGTAAATACAATAAAGCGATACGGAGATATAGCCTTAAATGACTTGACCACTAGGGGGCACTGACCAAACAATAAATTGTGACTCAGGTCTTGATTGTGATGACACCCACCAAATTTGAAAGAGATGCAGAGATATAGAGATATAGAGATGCAGAGATATAGCTTCAAAACTCTTGACCACTAGGGGGAGCCGAAAAGTTTACATGTCCTCTCAGAACATGTTGCTGATGAACCATACCAAGTTTCATAACAATACGCAATTGCGTTTCTGAAATACTTGAACTTAAAGAAAAAATTCAAAATGGCCGACACACAAAATGGACGACCAAAAACCATTTGGTATCGTTTGACTCGGCATGCCTCACGAAATCTAACAAGACCAGTCTCATAATTTTACATTTAAGTTTGCAGTAGTTATAAGCAAAAATAAAAAAAATTTATATCTCGTGACCAGTAGGGGGCAGTGTGACGAAACGGTGCATGCACCCTTATGTCATCACTGTTATGACATATACCAAGTCTCATATCAATACGCAAAAGTTTTGCGAAGATACAGGCTCAAACACATTTTGGCGTGCTCGCCCTCGCATTCTTTGATGCTTTATACGACAACGAATAGGTCTACAGAAAAGCTTTTGATAACTTTTTGTCTAGATTGTCTCTAGATGATGCCTACCAAAATTCAAGCCAATCAAACAAGCGCTCTAGGAGGAGTTCGAAAAAGTAGGTCTTCAATATAATTAAAAATGGCCGACAGGAAGTAGGTTTGACTCAGACATACTTGGTACAGTCGGACTCAGCATGAGCCAAGGAATCAATAGAGTGAAGTCTTATGTCATAGTGGCAATTTATTCAAATGATATAAAGATTTTAAACTATTTATTTACATATCCTGACCACTAGGTGGCGCTGTCCTAAAGATTTATAGGTGCGCTCAGAACATGTCACTGATGAACCATGCCAAATTTCGTAGCGATACGCCATTCTGTTTGTGAAATACTGAACTTAATGAGAAAATTCAAAATGGCCGACACCCAAAATGGCCGACCGAAAACCGTTTGGTATCGTTTGACTCGGCATGCCTCAAGGAATCTAACAAGACCAACTTCATGATTTTAGACTCAAGTTTGAAGTAGTTATAAGCGAAAATAGGCATTTTTCGAATCTCGTGACCACTAGGTGGCGCTGTGACGAAACGTTGCAGGCACCCTCAGGTCATGACTGTAATGACAAATACCAAGTTTCGTGTCGATACAATAAAGTTTTGTGAAGATACGGCCTCACGTCCGTTTTGGCGTGCTCGCCGCCATATATGTTGTCAATTTATACGAGAACGCATTGGTCTATCAAAAAGCTTTTGATAACTTTTTGTCTGGGGTGTCTCTAGATGCTACATACCAAAGGACATGCAAATCGGACGAACGCTCTAGGAGGAGTTCGAAAAAGTAGGTTTTACAGAAAATTCAAAATGGCGGAAAGATTTGCATGACACAAATGACATCAATGTGTGCAATTGAATCATCATGAGCAAAGGATTCAGAGGAACCAAGAATTTAGTTTCTAGGACTCACGGGTCAGAAGTTATGAGCATGAACATAAGTGGACTTTTGGACTGTTGGTGGCGCTAGAGGGTTTGAGTTAGACACACCTATGTTGCTATAGTAACTTCTAAGACTGTCCTCTACATGTGTGCCAAATTGCATAACTTTCCTACGTACGGTTCTATGGGCTACCATTGACTTCAATGGCGGAAGAGGAAACATAATAATAATAATAATAATAATAATAAGAAAACTAACAATAACAATAGGTGTCTACGCCACTTCGTGGCTTGACCCCTAAATATAGCTGCAAGCAGCAATGCCGGGGTCAAGCCAAAAAGGGCACAGAAGGATGTAAAGTTGAATTCGGATGAGCAGTTTAAAGAACCTGGGAAAATCTCTTGATTTCAGACTAAATAATATAACAGTTATCAGCAAAAAAGCTGTGTTTTCATTCAGTGTCATCTCTCCCTCTCTTCTCGAGGAGCATTGACAACTAGAACACTGAAGAAAATGTGAGTGGTGCTTGCAGTGGCAATTCTCAGCTCACAAAATGTTACAGTGGTGTTAATGAGTCAAAAGAGACCACCCCCATGTCTCTACGATGTTCTGATGCAGAGATATAGCTCTTGTAAAAAGGAATGATAAGGTATCCTAATTGGTTGCTAAGGAGTTAATTGGCATGCACCAATGTTCTCCAAGCCATGAAAGGAATAATACATGATGACCCAAGATTTTAGATGTACTGTTGGAGTAGTTTTAGGCAAAAATACCATATTTCTATCTCAAAACCAATAGGTGGCGCAATGACAAAGTTGTGCATGCAACCTCAGTTCATAACTGTGTTACATCTAGCTAGTTTTATGACTATACACTTTAGTTTAGTGAAGAAATAGTTGTATGACCATAGGGCTTGCTTGATATGAAAGATTTTGTTCAATTATAGGGCCACCTAGTGGTTCAGGCATACCAATTTTTCTGTGTGGCCTCAGACTCTGCTCATACATCAGCGTATCAAATCTGGTGAAAAAATGTATTTTCGTTGCGAAGTTATAACCATTTATGTATAAAAACACAAATTGTAAAAGGTAATTTTTCGTTTTTTGCAATTTTCGGCCATTTCTGATGAAAATTTTAATATAACGCCAATAGAACTTTTTGTTCAGAAGGTAATGCAATGTTCTTCCTATGGTGTTTTCGAGTCGATCGGAATAACGCTCGCGGAGATATTCGCGCATGTTTTTTAAGTGCTGTTTTGCTGCTCAGGGCTAACCGTAAGGCGAAATCTGGCATGTTTGGTATCGTTGGACTCGGCGACTTTTCAAGACTCCTAAAAATCAAGTCCCGTCAAAATACGTTGATCACAGCCAAAGTTATAGGTGTAAAAAACATCTGTCTGGCCACTAGGTGGCGCTGTGACGAAACTTTGCATGCACACTCAGTTCCTGACTGGCATCACAAGTACCAAGTGTCGTGTCAATAGGCCTAAGTTTGACGAAGATACAGCCTAAAATCAGTTTTTTTGCGCTCTACGTAAAATTTGTTGACGCGCTATACGACAACGGATTGGTTTATCGAAATTCTTTTGATAACTTTTTGCCGTGAGGGTCTGTAGATGCTACATACCGATTTTCGTGAAAATTGGGCAAAAGCTCTAGGACGAGTTCGCAAAAGTAGGTTTTACAAATAATTCAAAATGGCGGAAAAATTTCCATGACGGAAAATGACGTCATAGGGTCAAATCGAATCGTCTTGAGCCAAGGAATCAGAGGAAACAAGAATTTCGTTTCTAGGACTTACGGATCAGAAGTTATAAGCAAAAACATAAGTTCAACTTTGGACTGTTGGTGGCGCTAGCGGGTTAGACATAGAGACTCCAAATTTGCTATGGGGACACATTGGACTGTCCTTTATCAGTGTGCCAAATTTCATAACTTTCCTACGTACGGTTCTATAGGCTGCCATAGACCGCAATGGCGGAAGAAGAAGAAGAATAACTAAATATAGCTGCAAGCAGCAATCACCGGGGTCAAGCCAAAAAGGGCACAGCAGAAAGTAAAGTTGACTTCGGATGAGCAGTTTAAAGTACCTAGGAAAATCTCTTGATTTCAGACAAAACAATATAACAGTTATCAGCAAAAGAGCTGTGTTCTCATTTAGTGAAATCTCTCCCTCTCTTTCGATGAGCATTGATAACTAGAACACTGATGTAAAAATGAGTGGTGCTTGCAGTGGCAATACTCAGCTCTCAAAATGTTACAGTGTTGTTAATGAGTCAAAAGAGCCAACCCCCGTGTCTCTACGATGTTTTGATGCAGAGTTATAGCTCTTGCAAAACGGTTGATAAGGTATTCTCATTGGTTGCTAGGGAGTGAATTGGCAACCACCAGTGATTATAGTCAAAGCCATGAAAGGAATAATCCATGATGACTCATGGTTTTAGATGTGCTGTTGCAGTAGATTTAGGCAAAAATAGCTATTTTCTATCTCCAAACCACTAGGGGGCGCTATGACAGAATCGTGCATTCAACCTCAGGTCATGACTGCGTTACATCTAGCTAGTTTCATGACTATACACTTTAGTTCGGCAAAGAAATAGTTGTATGACCATAGGGCTTGCTTGATATGAAATATTTTGTTCAATTATAGGGCCACCTAGTGGTTCAGGCATACCATTTTTTTTGTGTGGCCTCAGACTCTGCTCATACATCAGCGTACCAAATCTGGTGAAAAAATCTCTTTTCGTTGCGAAGTTATAACCATTTATGTGTAAAAACCACAAATTTTAAAAGGTAATTTTTCGTTTTTTGCAATTTTCGGCCATTTCTGATGAAAATTTTAATATAACGCCAATAGAACTTTTTGTTCAGAAGGTAATGCAATGTTCTTCCTATGGTGTTTTCGAGTCGATCGGAATAACGCTGGCGGAGTTATTCGCACGTGTTTTTTAAGCGCTATTTTAATGCACAGGGCTAACCGTAAGACGAAATCTGGCATGTTTGGTATCGTTGGACTCGGCGACTATTCAGGACTCTTAAAAATTAAGTCCCGTCAAAATACGTTGATCGCAGCCAAAGTTATAGGTGTATAAAACATCTGTCTGGCCACTAGGTGGCGCAGCGACGAAACTGTGCATGCACACTCAGTTCCTGACTGGCATCACAAGTACCAAGTGTCGTGTCAATAGGCCTAATTTTGACGAAGATACAGCCTAAAATCTGTTTTTTTGCGCTCTACGTAAAATTTGTTGACGCGCTTTACAACAACGGATTGATTTATCAAAATTCTTTTAATAACTTTTTGCCGTGAGGGTCTCTAGATGCTACATACCAATTTTTGCGGCAATCGGGTAAAAACTCTAGGACGAGTTCGCAAAAGTAGATTTTACGAATAATTCAAAATGGCGGAAAAATTTTCATGACGGAAAATGCCGTCATAGGGTCCAATCGAATCGTCTTGAGCCAAGGAATCAGAGGAAACAAGAATTTCGTTTCTAGGACTTACGGATCAAAAGTTATAAGCAAAAACATAAGTGCAACTTTGGACTGTTGGTGGCGCTAGCGGGTTTGAGATAGAGACTCCAAATTTGCTGTGGATAATATTTGGACTGTCCTTTATCAGTGTGCCAAATTTCATAACTTTCCTACGTACGGTTCTATAGGCTGCCATAGACCGCAATGGCGGAAGAAGAAGAAGAAGAATAATAAATATAGCTGCAAGCAGCAATCACCGGGGTCAAGCCAAAAAGGGCACAGCAGAAAGTAAAGTTGACTTCGGATGAGCAGTTTAAAGTACCTAAGAAAATCTCTTGATTTCAGACAAAACAATATAACAGTTATCAGCAAAAAAGCTGTGTTCTCATTTAGTGAAATCTCTCCCTCTCTTTCGACGAGCATTGATAACTAGAACACTGACGTAAAAATGAGTGGTGCTTGCAGTGGCAATACTCAGCTCTCAAAATGTTACAGTGTTGTTAATGAGTCAAAAGAGCCCACCCCCGTGTCTCTACGATGTTCTGACGCAGAGTTATAGCTCTTGCAAAACGGTTAATAAGGTATTCTCATTGGTTGCTAGGGAGTGAATTGGCAACCACGAGTGATTATAGTCAAAGCCATGAAAGGAATAATCCATGATGACTCATGGTTTTAGATGTGCTGTTGCAGTAGATTTAGGCAAAAATAGCTATTTTATATCTCCAAACCACTAGGGGGCGCTATGACAGAATCGTGCATGCAACCTCAAGTCATGACTGCGTTACATCTAGCTAGTTTCATGACTATACACTTTAGTTCGGCAAAGAAATAGTTGTATGACCATAGGGCTTGCTTGATATGAAATATTTTGTTCAATTATAGGGCCACCTAGTGGTTCAGGCATACCAATTTTTTTGTGTGGCCTCAGACTCTGCTCATACATCAGTGTATCAAATCTGGTGAAAAAATCTCTTTTCGTTGCAAAGTTATAACCATTTATGTCTAAAAACCACAAATTTTAAAGGTAATTTTTCGTTTTTTGCAATTTTCGGCCATTTCTGATGAAAATTTTAATATAACGCCAATAGAACTTTTTGTTCAGAAGGTAATGCAATGTTCTTCCTATGGTGTTTTCGAGTCGATCGGAATAACGCTCGCGGAGTTATTTGCGCGTGTTTTTTAAGCGCTATTTTAATGCACAGGGCTAACTGTAAGACGAAATCTGGCATGTTTGGTATCGTTGGACTCGGCATCTACTCAGGACTCCAAAAAATCAAGTCCCGTCAAAATACGTTGATCGCAGCCAAAGTTGTAGGTGTATAAAACATTTGTCTGGCCACTAGGTGGCGCTGCAACGAAACTGTGCATGCACCCTCAGTTCCTGACTGGCATCACAAGTATCAAGTGTCGTGTCAATAGGCCTAAGTTTGACGAAGATACAGCCTAAAATCTGTTTTTTTGCGCTCTACGTAAAATTTGTTGACGCGCTATACAACAACGGATTGATTTATCAAAATTCTTTTAATAACTTTTTGCCGTGAGGGTCTCTAGATGCTACATACCAATTTTTGCGGCAATCGGGTAAAAACTCTAGGACGAGTTCGCAAAAGTAGGTTTTACGAATAATTCAAAATGGCGGAAAAATTTTCATGACGGAAAATAACGTCATAGGGTCTAATCGAATCGTCTTGAGCCAAGGAATCAGAGGAAACAAGAATTTCGTTTCTCGGACTTACGGGTCAGAAGTTATAAACAAAAACATAAGTGCAACTTTGGACTGTTGGTGGCGCTAGCGGGTTAGAGATAGAGACTCCAAATTTGCTGTGGGGACACATTGGACTGTCCTCTATCAGTGTGCCAAATTTCATAACTTTCCTACGTACGTTTCTATGGGCTGCCATAGACCGCAATGGCGGAAGAAGAAAAATTTACTAACAGAAACAATTGCCAATATAGCTGCAAGCAGCAATCACCGGGGTCAAGCCAAAAAGGGCACAGCAGAAAGTAAAGTTGACTTCGGATGAGCAGTTTAAAGTACCTAGGAAAATCTCTTGATTTCAGACAAAACAATATAACAGTTATCAGCAAAAAAGCTGTTCTCATTTAGTGAAATCTCTCCCTCTCTTTCGACGAGCATTGATAACTAGAACACTGACGTAAAAATGAGTGGTGCTTGCAGTGGCAATACTCAGCTCACAAAATGTTACAGTGGTGTTAATGAGTCAAAAGAGCCCACCCCCGTGTCTCTACGATGTTCTGACGCAGAGATATAGCTCTTGCAAAAACGGTTGATAAGGTATTCTCATTGGTTGCTAGGGAGTGAATTGGCAACCACCAGTGATTATAGTCAAAGCCATGAAAGGAATAATCCATGATGACTCATGGTTTTAGATGTGTTGTTGCAGTAGTTTTAGGCAAAAAATGCCATATTTCTATCTCAAAACCAGTAGGTGGCGCATTGACAAAATTGTGCATGCAACCTCAGGTCATAACTGTGTTACATCTAGCTAGTTTTATGACTATACAGTTTATTTTAGGGAAGAAACAGTTGTATGACCATAGGGTGGCTTGATTTCAAAGGTTTTTTTCAATTATAAGGCCAACTAGTGGTGCAAGCATACATTTTTTTTTTGTGTAACCTCAGACTGTGGTCGTACATCAGCGTATCAAATCTGGTGAAAAAATCTCTTTTCGTTGCGAAGTTATAACCATTTATGTGTAAAAAATGCAAAATTTAAAGGTAATTTTTCGTTTTTTGCATTTTTCGGCCATTTCTGATAAAAATTTTAATATAACGCCAATAGAACTTTTTGTTCAGAAGGTAACGCAATGTTCTTCCTATGGTGTTTTCGAGTCGATCGGAATAACGCTCGGCGAGATATTCGCGCATGTTTTTTAAGTGCTATTTTGCTGCACAGGGTTAACCGTATGACGAATCCTGGCATGTTTGGTATCGTTGGACTCGGCGACTACTCAGGACTCCAAAAAATCAAGTCCCGTGAAAATACTTTTATCGCAGTCAAAGTTATAGGCGTATAGAACATTCGTCTGGCCACTAGGTGGCGCTGCAACGAAACTGTGCATGCACCCTCAATTCCTGACTGGCATCTCAAGTACCAAGTGTCGTGTCAATAGGCTTAAGTTTGGCGAAGATACAGCCTAAACTCTGTTTTTTTGCGCTCTATGTAAAATTCGTTGACGCGCTATACGAGAACGGATTGGTTTATCGAAATTCTTTTAATAACTTTTTGCCTTGAGTGTCTCTAGATGCTGCATACCGATTTTCGTGGCAATCGGGTAAAAACTCTAGGACGAGTTCGCAAAAGTAGGTTTTACGAATAATTCAAAATGGCGGAAAAATTTTAATGACGGAAAATAACGTCATAGGGTCTAATCGAATCGTCTTGAGCCAAGGAATCAGAGGAAACAAGAATTTCGTTTCTAGGACTTACGGATCAGAAGTTATAAGCAAAAACGTAAGTGCAACTTTGGACTGTTGGTGGCGCTAGCGGGTTTGAGATAGAGACTCCAAATTTGCTATGGGGACACATTGGACTGTCCTTTATCAGTGTGCCAAATTTAATAACTTTCCTAGGTACGGTTCTATGGGCTGCCATAGACCGCAATGGCGGAAGAAGAAGAAGAAGAAGAAGCAGAATAATAATAATAATAAGAAAACTAACAAATACAATAGGGGTCTTCGCCCCTTCGGGGCTTGACCCCTAATAATAAATATAGCTGCAAGCAGCGATACCGGGGTCAAGCCAAACATGGTGGTCATCACTGTTATGACATATACCAAGTCTCATATTAATACGCAAAAGTTTTGCGAAGATACAGGCTCAAACACATTTTGGCGTGCTCGCCCTCGCATTCTTGGATGTGTTATACGACAACGGATAGGTCTACCGAAAATCTTTTGATAACTTTTTGTCTAGACTGTCTCTAGATGATGCATACCAAAAATCAAGTCAATCACACGAGCGCTCTAGGAGGAGTTCGAAAAAGTAGCTGTTCAATATAAATCAAAATGGCTGACAGGAAGTAGGTTTGACTCTGACATATTTGGTACAGTTGGACTCAGCATGAGCCAAGGAATCAATAGAGTGAAGTCTTATGTCATAGTGGCAATTTAATCAAATGATATAAAGATTTAAAAAATTTATTTTACATATCCTGACCACTAGGTGGCGCCGTCCTAAAGATTTATAGGTGCGCTCAGAACGAACATGTCACTGATGAACCATGCCTAATTTCGTAGCGATACGCCAATCTGTTTTTGAAATACTGAACTTAATGAGAAAATTCAAAATGGCCGACACCCAAAATGGCCGACCGAAAACTGTTTGGTATCGTTTGACTTGGCATGCCTCAAGGAATCTAACAAGACCACCTTCATGATTTTAGACTCAAGTTTGAAGTAGTTATAAGCAAAAATAGGCATTTTTCGAATCTCGTGACCACTAGGTGGCGCTGCGACGAAACGTTGCAGGCACCCTCAGGTCATGACTGTAATGACAAATACCAAGTTTCTTGTCGATACAATAAAGTTTTGCGAAGATACGGCCTCACGTCCGTTTTGGCGTGCTCGCCGCCATCTATGTTGTCAATTTATACGAGAACGCATTGGTCTATCAAAAAGCTTTTGATAACTTTTTGTCTGGGGTGTCTCTAGATGCTACATACCAAAGGACATGCAAATCGGACGAACGCTCTAGGAGGAGTTCGAAAAAGTAGGTTTTACAGAAAATTCAAAATGGCGGAAAGATTTGCATGACACAAATGACATCAATGTGTGCAATTGAATCATCATGAGCAAAGGATTCAGAGGAACCAAGAATTTAGTTTCTAGGACTCACGGGTCAGAAGTTATGAGCATGAACATAAGTGGACTTTTGGACTGTTGGTGGCGCTAGAGGGTTTGAGTTAGACACACCTATGTTGCTATAGTAACTTCTAAGACTGTCCTCTACATGTGTGCCAAATTGCATAACTTTCCTACGTACGGTTCTATGGGCTACCATTGACTTCAATGGCGGAAGAGGAAACATAATAATAAATATAGCTGCAAGCAGCAATACCGGGGTCAAGCCGAAAAGGGCCCAAAAGGATGTAAAATTGAGATTGGATAAGCAGACTGAAGAACCTAGTTAAACCAAGTTTAATTAGTGAAAAGAGCCCACCCCCGTGTCTCTACGGTGTTCCGATGCAGAGATATAGCTTTTGCAAAAACGGTTGATAAGGTATTCTCATTGGTTGCTAGGGAGTGAATTGGCAACCATCAGTGATTATAGTCAAAGCCATGAAAGGAATAATCCATGATGACTCATG